>NC_064926.1:173326530-173629560 GCF_023897955.1 Schistocerca gregaria | reverse complement strand
CATAAACCGAAGGCAGGACTTACGGTCACTCATTATCGCCCCATCACCCTGCTTAATGCCGACTATAAGATCTTTGCACGGTTGCTAGCATCCCGATGTCGTATGTTAATTCGTAGCGTTCTCTCTCCAGAACAGACGACACCGGGTGGATCGGTGAATGTGCAAACAGCTACTGGCGAATGCCGTGATGTGATAGCGCTGGCGGAGGAGTGCTGGCTTAAAGCGGCGATGGTGGCGGTTGATTTTGACAGTGCTTTTGATACGGTGCGCCACAACTATCTGTACGCTGTACTAGAACAAATGGGATATCAAGACAGTTTTACTGGTCTCATTAGAAAGATTTATGGGGGCGCACAATCCTTGGTACTGGTTAATGGGCGTATAGCAGGGCCCATTCAAATTCGACGATCCATTCGCCACGGCTGCCCTCTTTCGATGCTGCTATTCGCGATAGCGTTGGAACCATTGATTGGGAGGCTAACAAATTCTCTTTCTGGGATGGAACTGCGGGGCTACACCTTCAAATGTTGTGCCTATGCGGACGACCTCCTGCTGCTCGTTCGTTCTGAGGAAGAGGTGAAGCCGGTCATTGAGCTGTTGTTGGACCACATTGTGACGGCGGGTAGTGCAGTGAACATCACCAAATCGGCAGCAATTCCGGTTGGAAGGGGCCTTACGCCGGAAGAAGTCAGTCCGTTTCCTAATGTGCAACGATTCCGCTATCTCGGCATAGACTTTACCTCATCTGTAAAACATACAGTGGCAGTTAACTACCGACGTAATTTACAGACAACCCGAACCATGGTCCGACAACATCTCCTATGGCGCCTTGATCCTTTGCAGCGAGTCGAGTATCTGAACACTTATGTGGTTTCTCGAATGGTCCATATTTCGCAGATCCTGCCCCTACCACTCACGCTCGGACGTCGACTTCAATCAGCACTAGGCTATTTTGTGAGGATTGGGTCGCCCCTCAAGGTGCGATACGCAACACTCATGCTCCCTACGGATAAGAGGGGACTCGGACTTACGAATGTTCACTGCCGAGCGACGGCGCTCCTTCTAGCCACGATGTACAAGCAATGGCGTAGCGGGCGTGATTCCCTTACACCCCGACTACTGAATCTCCTGGTTCCAGCGTCCCTCACACCTCCGGTGGCGGTGGATTAACATTAAGCCACATTTTGCGCATGTATCAACATTTATCGTGGAACTTTGTTACATCAGAGACGTGCTTCCGCGCACGAGACCGCCATGAGCGAAGGATTTTTATGTTTTGCTGCTACGACGGATAAGTCGTAATGTCATTGAACTCAAACACCCCAAGCTGCATTGGCCGAAGATTTGGAGACATGTGCACCAAAAATTCCTTCCTACCTTCGTTCGGGCACTGTGGTTCTCTGTCACGTGTGGCAGAGATGCGATTGGACTAGTGGACACTCCACTATGCCCGAAATGTCGCCAAGTGGATGACGACCATCACCGCTTAGCTTGTATGGCGGTGGAGGACGTATGGCTTCTAGGAAGACAGATGGTGGCTTGCTACCTCCGTGTGACCCCGCAACATATTACACCTGCTTCCTTCTTACATCCGGAGAGTGACTACTTTCCGGCGAGTAAATCACAGTCGATCATCTGGGTCAAAGGTTGACGATCGCGTACCTCTATGGGGATGCTGCCAAGTCGCGACTCGACTTTTGGTATTTCTTGCAGCAAGCCCACAATGAGGTTCATAGATGGTCACACTATCGGGAAACCTTTGCCAACTATCTTCAGGCAATCTTCCTCGACCCCCCACACAGTTGGGATGTGCCGGGTGCAGTCGGTGTGCACATTTGACAGCTGATAATGAACCTCACGCTTCTCTCACCGCTCCATATGTAATGCACATACTATACCATGAAATGATCCTTTTAACAGAGTGATCTTTATGGAAAATAAATGAATACATATATAAAAACAACATCTCTATATCCCTGTTCCTTTACATTTGTGATCTGTTGTACAATGGTTTTTTTTTGCGGAGGATGCATTTCATTTAGTGTTGTGAACTGCCTAATTAAAGAAAAAGCATTTAAGGAGTTGGACTTGAAATCCAATAGGTTCTACCCGCACAGGTTCGAATCCTGTCCGCAGCGAAAATTTTAATCAGTATATGAGTCAAGCAAACACTGTGGGGGAAAAAAAAGTGTTCAGCTCGACAAAAACAAAAAAAAGTTGTTAGCGCGACAGACTGTCAATCCAAAGGGCTCGGGTTCGATTCACGGATTGGTCGGAGATATTTTATGCTCAGGGACTGAGTGTTGTGTTCTCCTAATCATAATCGTTTCATCCCCATCGACCCGCAAGTCGCCGAAGTGGCGTCAAATCCAAAGACTTTCACCAGGCGAACGGTCCGGTCTACCCGACGGGAGGCCCTCGTCACACGACATTTCCTTTCATTTTGACGAGAAATAACTCACTTTCCAGTTATGCTATTCGTCCGCTTTCCTCGGTTGTATAACTAGGGTAGTTTCGGCTTACACAGGTCGCTGAAGTGACGTCTACATCTACACCTACATTTATACTCCGCAAGCCACCCAATGGTGTGTGGCGGAGGGCACTTTAAGTGCCACTGTCATTACCTCTCGTATGGTTCGCGGGAAGAACGACTGTCTGAAAGCCTCCGTGCGCGCTCTAATCTCTCTAATTTTCCATTCGTGATCTCCACGGGAGGTATAAGTAGGGGGAAGCAATATATTCGATACCTCATCCAGAAACGCACCCTCTCGAAACATGGCGAGCAAGCTACACCACGATGCAGAGCGCCTCTCTTTCAGAGTTTGCCACTTGAGTTCGTTAACCATCTCCGTAACGCTGTCACGGTTACCAAATTACCCTGTGATGAAACGCGCCGCTCTTCTTTGGATCTTCTCTATCTCCTCCGTCAACCCGATCTGGTAAGGATCCCACACTGATGAGCAATACTCAAGTATAGGTCGGACGAGTGTTTTGTAAGCCACCTCCTTTGTTGATGGACTACACTTTCTAAGGACTCTCCCAATGAATCTCAACGTGGCACCCACCTTACCAACAATTAATTTTATATGATCATTCGACTTCAAATCGTTCCACACGCATACATCCAGATATTTTACAGAAGTAACTGCTAAAGTGTTTGTGCGGCACAAGGACCTTGTTCCACAATAAACAGTTAGTAGACACATGCATAAATAAGCTTGTCGTGAAACTCGCACTTACAGTGTTACTGCTTTGCCAAACCGAGGGCTTGCCAGGAACCCCTAATGTTACAGCAACAGGGGACACGTTAGTGATTATTTTAAATTTTAGTAGGTGCTATATATGAGATAGTTTCTCATGCCTGCAGTGACATGTGTTAAGCACTTCATATGATTTTGTTAAAGTGTATATAAGAAAGAAATTGCCAGTAAAATATGATTAGCTCAAATGGTTCAAATGGCTCTGAGCACCATGGGACTTAACTTCTCAGGTCATCAGTCCCCTACAACTTAGAACAACTTGAACCTAAGTAACCTAAGGACATTACACATTCGAACCTGCGACCATAGTGGACGACGGTTCAATCCCGTCTCCGGCCATCCTGATTTAGGTTTTCCGTGATTTCCCTAAATCGCTCCAGGCAAATGCTGGGATGGTTCCTTTGAAAGGGCACGGCCGATTTCCTTCCCCATCCTTCCCTCACCCGAGCTTGCGCTCCGTCTCTAATGACTTCGTTGTCGACGGGACGTTAAACTCTAATCTCCTCCTCCATAGTGGACGAGCGGTTTCAGACTGTAGCGCCTAGAACCGCTCGGCCACTACGGCCACCTATGATTAGCGAATATGAAATATACATAAACCTGCTACATAATCTACTTGATAAAATCTAATATATAGTCTGTTAGGGATATAACATGACACCGAGTAAATTATTTTAATTTATCGTCAAAAATATCTAATATAACTGTATTATATCAATCCAGTTATTACAGCTACAATGTAAGTACAAAATGTGTAATATCTGTTTTTCCGTATAATTTTTTTAAATTTTTTGAAGTGTAATCAATATATATTCGCATTTCTTTGCATTCTACAATATTTATAGTGTTACCCCTTTTCATAAAAGTAAATATAAGGCCTGTACTCCGTTTTCCCTTGACACTAGCAAGTAATAAAAATATTAGCTTTCTCACGTCCCAAGTAGAACCTTCGGGTGCTTCATCAGTTTTCAATCAGTAGTATTTCTTTTTATTTTCTACATTTTTCTGTGTATTTCTTGCATCCCAGAAGGATCTACGATATCCATTTTTTTCTACCAACTACTGTACGTAGTTTTCAGACCACTCCGTCGCTTCAGCAACTCACGTCAGCAACAGAGGGGTCCTTTGCTAGAATGAAGGATGTAAACAGCATGTCTTTTCTCGAAATATTCTCGATGTTTAGAGAGAGGCGCATAAAAAAAGTTCAGATCATATGCAAACTGTGTCCTCTGCTGGCAGCTCTGAAGACATGAAAACTGCTAGTCTCGTGTCGTCCGATTCCTGACGGGCAACACCTCTAAAATATAGATGTAGGTGACATGTGTGTGGGTGTATGTGTGTGTGTGTGTGTGTGTGTGTGTGTGTGTGTGTGTGTCTGTATGACACTGGCTGTGGCGTACCGAAGGTACAAATTCCTTACAGCCTTTTATTTCTCATTTATTAGGTAAAAATAGGTCAGAATGACGTGAGAAACGGTTGAAGGACTTCGTACACTTGTTTTTAGTCATTAGTAGTTTAGATAAGTTATTTGTAGCAGTTGTTACGAATACTGCAGTGTGCTAAATGTCCAGTCTCGTGATTTTGGCGTATGCCTTTGGAATACTATGGAGAAAAATAGTAGTTCAAGATAAATTTCGATAAGCTGAAAATAGGCATACTATAATTCTCCATTGTGTATTCTTGAGGCGTATACTGTGCAAGTTTTATGTAGACCTTGTAGTAATAATACGGAGATAATGTGGACTAGGTATGTAAATGTGGTTAAGTAATGGCTAGAGGAATTTACTTGTGTGTTTTGGGAGACTGGCTGATGGTAATGATGTGTAGCGCTTACTGACAACACTATGATCATCTTTAAATTAGAGTAATTCTGACAGCAGAAAGTCGTCTATTGTTCTGACATTTACTATGGTGTCACACACACAGACACACACACACACACACACACACACACACACACACACACACACACACACACACACACACACAAATCCATTATGTTGGGGTTACGTAGGTGGACAATATGTTTCTGGCAACGGTAGTCTCTCACCGGACAGCGAAGGTACGGCTAACCAGTAATGGACTGTTGTGAACATTTGTCTTTGTGCTTGTTCACGCTTAAGCAGCGGCATATTCGACGTTAAATTTGTCTGATACGCGAGATGCTTCTGTTTCATCTCTAGAATCGCACAGCGAGACTCCTGCACACGTTTGAAGGAAACTACCGGATGATTCCTCCAGGCTAAGTTTGTAAAGGTGATGGACACAGAAGGGTTGGCAAGGTAGTGTGAAACAACGCCGAATAATTCAGTGGACATGTTTCCTCGTAGAAATAGTTTATTTGTTGCACACACTCATGCACTGAACCCAAAAAAGGGAAATAAGACACTTTACACTTTACGAAGAATTATCCAAATGGGACGAAAATCCGTAAATGTGACTTACCTGTAGAGTCAAAACAAAATATTACAATTTCAGAAAAAATGGGCTATTTATTCAAGAGAAAGAGCTTCTCAAACTGAGCAAGCCAAAAGGGCGTTCATTCGCCTCTGTCCATTATGTAAGCAGCTATTCGGCTTGGCACTGACTTGTGACGTTGTTGGATGTCCTGCTGAGGGATATAGTGCCAAATTCTGTCCGCTTTAGATCGCCAAAATCCCCAGTTGCTTGAGTTTCTAACAATACCACCACTTGCAAAGTAGGTTAGAAATCAGATTAATAATGTTGCTCAAGCAGCATATGTTCGCTTTATCGGCCAACAACAAAGTTATTGACTGTGGATGGTATCGTCAGAATGAAAATAACGAGGTCAATAAAAAGGCATTAATTGGGAACTTACCTAGAATGGACTCCTACGTAGATTTCGTCGAAGTTATTATGGCTCATCTTGTTGATTCTAGTGTGATTCCACGTTGACTGCTAGAAGGTCCAGATCTTTATTTTAGCAATATTTGAAGACCTAACAAAAGCGTTTTTCAGGAAATTCTTAATGATCAGACTATCAAAGATCAGAACAATGGTATGGTAGAAATAATTTTTGATTTGGTGTTCACGATCTACATTTTATTAAACTTCTTGTAAATTCACATACACTTCTTCTTAATAGTCACATCATCAAGAAAACAGTTTTGTATCAATCTTCATACAATTAATTTCCACTTTAACCAAACACAAAACTTGACTGTTCTTTTACAAAGCGAAATAACAACTTCACTTCTGCAAAGTGAAACAAAGACTGCTCTGTGCGCATTCTCGCCAAAACGGTTACAAGTAAGTCAAAGATTATGACAGCCTCTCAGAAATACAACAACCATATCTCTATTATATATCGATACATCAGAGTAACTATACATTAATAAAACCAAATGTGAATATTGTCACAAAAATATGTGTGTTACTTCGCAGAAAAGTAGTACGATATTGCTGGTATCGAGAATTGGGGTTGGAGTGTCGTAATGGTCACGTAAATAAAGAACCATTACATGCTCCCTGCCCATAATGTTCCAGACTTTCTCAGTAGGCAGACATCTGGTGACCTTGCTGGTCGAGGTGGGGCTTCGCAAGCACGAAGACAGGAAGTAGAAGCTCTCGCTATGTGTTGGGGCATTATCTTGCAGAAATGTAAGCCCAGTTAGGTCAGTATTAAAGTAAAGGCAACGGCGCCTAGAATATCGTCGATGTACCGCTGTTGTATAAGGGTGCCACATTTGGTGGCCAAAGGGGTCCTACTACGGAATGAAATGGCACTGTAGTCTATCACCCCTAGTTGTCGGCATGTATGACTGTTGACAGGTTGGTATCCCATCGCTCTCCTTGGTGTATCCAGACACGTCTTCACTGGTCATCGGGGCTCAGTTCACAATGGGACCCATCACTCAAGGCAACTGCTCTCCCTTCAACGTGAATCCAGGTAGACGATGTGTTGGGGACAGCACGGACGAAATGAGATACAAATATGAATGCCACCTGCCATACGGCCCAACAACCAGAAATGATGGTCTGGGGTGCCATTTCACTTTACTGTACGAGCGCTCTGGTTGTCGTCTGCGGCATCCTTACAGTACCGACGTACGTCGACTATATTCTGGGCCCAGTTCCCTAGCCGCTCTTGGAAAGGCATCCTGTGCTTACATTTCAGCAAGATACGTCCGGCAGCACAAAGCGATTCCGACTGGTTGCCTTCGTCCTTGCCAAACCTTTTGTTGGCCAGAAATGTCGCCGGATCTTCAGGCTTTGGGAACTTGCTTATTCTGTATAAGTAATAGCAGTAAATAATAATAGTGATGCTGTAACTGTTTGGTAATATTTACTGACAAAATGCAATCTAACGCTAGATTGCGTACTTACGGCTATCCTGTGTGGCCGTTTATTAATACGACTTAAAAAGAGAAAGATACTATTCATTGATGACCGATGCGTCGGTTCTCGATTGTGATCAGGAGACGTACGGATTGATTACGAGAAGAGGTTTTCTTAATTGACCTTTTGACCCGGATTTCCTTCACGTAATCAGAATCTTCGATGGAAATACCTAATGAAAGCAAATTAGTGGAATTTCGTAAGACAGAGAGAAACAGATCACAAGTTGATCACATTAGTGGCATCCCAAATACAATAGAGACGCCTCGATTAATAACGAATCTGTAATACAGCTCATATACTTTACTGTACGAGCGCTCTGGTTGTCGTCTGCGGCATCCTTACAGTACCGACGTACGTCGACTATATTCTGGGCCCAGTTCCCTAGCCGCTCTTGGAAAGGCATCCTGTGCTTGCATTTCAGCAAGATATGTCCGGCAGCACAAAGCGATTCCGACTGGTGATGATGTGAACATCATTTTTGGTTAGTGAAAGCAAAGAATAAGAAGAAAATCACTGCATCGTAAAATATTAATATATTTTCAACAAGCTGGCCTTAAACTTCTAGACATTGACAAATACACAATAAATGCATGACTTACATCTGATATTTCTTTGTACATGACGCAGTCCAATAATCGCTACTTTGTCAATCCGTTCTTCCTTAAAATTAATTGTGCTTGCGTGTGCAAAAGTTCATTGTATCCTCACCCTAGTGACGAAATGTTTGTTCTTCGTTTCACACATTTCTTCACAAAATAAAAATAAGGCTTGTGGCAATGCTATGTAGTACGTCTTAACATGTCGGCGATCAAAACTATAAGGGATATTGAAGTCTCTAGAAAATTTCTTAACAAAAGATATATTGTTCTTTCTTCTATTTCGTAGTTTCTGCTCTTAAGCTCTGCGGCAACGACTTTAAATATCTGCGCCCAGCGGGTCATAGTGTTTATTTAGAGATTTAAACGCTGTATGCGCGTCTTGGTATAGGCGCACATTTAAAAAAATATTTCGGCTCTATACTCTCGCGCTGTGACGCTTAATATTTTTACGAAATACAGCTCGTTGGCTGTCCCTTTCTTTTATGACAAATACCTCATATGCAAAGTATCTGAAATCCAGTTATACTGCAGTGTCTTTCTAAATACGAATGTTTCGAGCATTATGGGCAGGGCCTCCCTGCAATCTCGTGATTAAGAAAAACCAGCGATATCCTTCAGGATAACATCCTACAACTCTGTCAATAAATGCCAAGGTGAGTAACTGCTTGCATACGGGCCATAAGAGAACCAACGTGTTATTGACATGCTCAGTTTGTCGAGCTCTTTCTTTAAAATAAACCATCCAATTTCGCGGAAGCTGTAGTCGTTTGTTTATCTGTTCTTGTACATTACATCTGCCAATTTCTGTCCCGTACTGATAATGTCTCCATAGTTCGTAGATATTTTTGTCTTTGAGTTTACTAATATTTGGATAAGAACATAATACTGTTATTAATAAGTGACTGATAAAAACTTACTTTTGTATCTGAATGTCATCTTCTGATCTAGCTTTAGGCAGTGCTGATTGCACTTCATGGTGGTCTTTATCTATGACATACTCACCTCTAATGGCGGGTCTCAGGCATCTGGATTTTGCAGCTAAAAAGGAGTGGGGAGGGGTTACCAATTTATTGCCTGTCCTGTCCGTTCGCGCCCATTTGATGTTTTTCCGACCTATCGTATCAGTTTTTGTATTTGGTGCCAAATTAATTACGTTTCAATCACAACAGTGTGCAGGTCTAAAATGGACAGTCAGTGGCCTAAGAGCAGTGGGGTGCCACGGCCTTCGGTCAAGAGCATCATGTTGTTGACAAGAGATTGTCCAAGTGCGAAGTGAGTAGGAGGATGGCTGGTGAATGGTAGAGCGGAGTGCAACCGTGTGCAACAGTCTCAGTTCTATTCTGGTACCAATGACCAATAATGAGCACAATTGCGTCAGCTGTAACCAGTCATTGGATGTACTGACGCAGCTATTTTGGCTACAACCGGGAGTGCTACCCTACTCAGATTGTTGGGCTATACACAGATCAGGTAAACGAAAGGTCTAGGCTAGAGAGAAATGGATGGTACGATCGCCTGGAGGAGAGACTCTAAAAGACAGAGTAGGGAATAAAAACACTTGTTTGATGCAGAAAGTGTAGCGAAAAAGTTTCAAAAGAATCGCCTACGCAGAAATGGCATGTCATGCGCTATGAGTCACATTGTAAGACAATAACAGTACCTGACATAACCGGAAAGATGTCCTACATGTCCGCAGAATAAATGGTTAAAACCATTAGGAAAGACCTGAAAACGAAGGGACTGCCGCTGGAAATCACGCAGAATGGCATAGCAGTGCTAGGAGGACCGAGCACAAGAAACATGGGAAAAAAATCACACAAGAAAAGGAGGAAAGGAAAATTTACTTCTAGGAAATTTTCTCCCTTTTCTTCGGATGCTGCACACTCTCGTTGGGTTCTGCTCTTTCTCTTCGCTGGTTTCTAAACTTCCGTTCCTAAATCGTACAATTACGAGGGTTCGCGTTAGGAAATAAACTTTCCCCAGATGACTTGGTTAAATACTATTGTTGGTCAATCGGAAGAGTATCGATCTTTTTTTTATCTTTTTTAGGGTATCTCTGTGCGAACTGTTGAAAAATTCCCTGTTCGAACGCCGTGTGGACTGCAAGCTGTTGTTTCGTTCTCATCGTTTCATTTTTTTCGTTTGTGTTGTGTGTCCTCTGCTCATATTTTCAGCTTTTTTCTCCCGTAGGTTTTGGACGACGTAGGAAGAGTTTGTTTTCCCTGAAACGATGTTTGTTTGTAGTGAAACTCATAGAGGCGCGGCTAGCACATCTGCTGTCGGAGTGCACGGACCGTTTACTTTGCTACGGCATGAGATGATTTGATTCCTCTGTTTTGCTCTTTTCCAGCCTTTGGCGTGCAGAATTCTGTACGGCGATTGTTACTGGTGGATAACTTGCCTTAAAATAACGCTACTTTTGCGAATGCGTTTGGCAGCTTTCCATACATTTTCGAAGATTTAAATCAATATAGTGTAACACAACAGCTGTATAGTTAGTTGGCACCAACACACGCGCATAAAAGGTGAGTGAATCTCTTGCATAATTGACTAGCAGTTTTAGTACAGTTACTTAATTGCACCACTTCTGAATTTTTGTTCTTATGGATAGAAACCATAAATGTATACGACCGTGTAAACGTCAACTTGTAGCTTTCTTTGCGAGACGGTTTTCAATTTCCCTATCATCTAATCTTCCTGCTAAAGAAAATGTTGGAGAAAGAGTTTATTCCATTCAATATTAATATATTAGCAGTGCCTTCTATACTCTCCATCTCAAAAGTGAAGCGTGATATGTGTTCTACACAAAGAAACTTGGTTTCCGAAGCCTGCCTATACTGTGCTCAGATTTACTGTGAAGATGGGACCAGCCCTCATTGAAGGCGTGGCTCTTTAATAAGTGGTGGCTGTTTGTGTAACAATTGCTACGGCTAGAGACCACTCGTGTACCAAATAGGAGGAGCTTTTGACAGATTACGATCAAAGTTTGAAAACTACAGACTTTGTCCAGCCTCAGCAAATGGAGAAATATCGATTGGTTCTTCTTGCATTCGACGCCCTCACGGTTTAGCGGCTTATAGTGACACCATTTAATTCATGGGCGCTTCCTGAGAAAACGCAAAGAAAACGTTCTTCTCCATATTTTCGCCATCAACACAGGATATGAAAATAACTAACGGCAGCGAGTTGCTCAAATTGTAACGGTATATTCTCTAGGCACTCATGTAGAAGCGCAATGTTCCTGTTTTCAAGGACGTTAGTCAGTTAACGATAAACACCTGAAAACCGTGGTCTTTGAGTGCCAAGAACGAGTAGTGGTTTCCACGACGGATATGAATAGAAAATGACGAACATTTTTACTATACATTCCTGAATTCCTGATCTCGAACAGCATGGAAAATTTTTCCTGATAGCCTTATCAGTTTCCGAAAAGGGAGAGGTTTAAAGCTACTCTACTTGTACATGAAAAACACGCACGCAAAGTCCGGTGTAAGGCGAGATATAAATGGCAAATGACCGCAACAAATTCCTCAAATTTCAGGAGCCGTGCTATGGCTCGCTTTGATGCCGTTGCTAGATTGGTATCGTTTAGTTGCTGTTGTATTGTACTGTATGTTAACTGGGGACCTAGAAACGACGGAGTGGCTCCGTCCCTGCCCCAGCCGCAATGGTCCACAACCCCACGACCACTACTGCAGTCCACTTCACCCCTCCGCCGCCTCACACCGAACCCAGGGTTATTGTGCGTTTTGGCCCTCGCACCAGACGAGTGTAACCCTTGGATTTGTGTGGTAGAGTCATGGTGGTGTACGCGTACGTGGAGAACTCGTTTGTGCAGCAATCACCGACATAGTGTAACTGAGGCTGAATAAGGGGACCAGCCCACATTCGCCGAGGCGGGTGGAAAACCGCCTAAAAACATTGTTCAGACTGGCTGGTTCACTGGACCTCGACACAAATCCACTGGGCGGATTCGTGCTGGAGACCAGGCGCTCCTTCCCGCCCAGAAAGCCGTGCGTTAGACCACACGGCCAACTGGGCGGGCTTGGTTGGTGTACTTACGTTTGTCGTCTTCTTCTTGTATTCATTGGGACCCATCAGTTTGCAAGCATTGTCTGCGTCCACTAGTGGCAGCAGCGGTAGTTATCGATATCTAATTACGGCGGTACTATCTTTGAGACAACGTTGTGTTTCCGTGTGGTGTGAGTCTCGAGTTCTGTTGGGTACGGACGGGCAGGCAGGTCAGCGCAGTGCGAGAACAAGCCAGGATGACTGGCGGCACGCATGCACTGCCGGAAGGAAGGGCTGTAGTCGCGAGGGTTACTACCTCGTTGTGAACCGGACCCAGGAAGTTTAAGTTGAGTGGGCCTTAATTCAAGTAGTGAAACCTCCACCATCGTGAGATCTCATTTGCTTGCGTGTTACTGCCCGCATTTTCGCCGAGACAAAGAGAAGCGAGGTGAACCTAATTAGTCTTCTTCCACTTCTTAGTATTAATTGTTGTGGTTTATACGTTATAATTTGTGAAGTTCAATACAGTTATTTTTTTCAGCCTAGTGGCCGCTAAGGGCCCAGTTACCTGCGCTGGAGCTTAGTGTATGAACGGCAGTGTACTTTTCCTCTCCTGCTGTCCGGTAAGGAGTGTAGTTCGACAGCTTCCTTAATTTGTGGGCTGGATCGTGTTTTTCTTTCCCTACTCTGGTTGTAGTGGTTCCTTTCTGCTTCCTGATGCTCTAAACATCGGTGTCTGCAGACGTAGTGCTGACCGCACATTCCGGCTTGGGTGTGTTACTCCATCGTTGCATTGGTCATCGGACGTTAGGGAGATTCGGCAAATGATTTTTGGTCATGCGTTGAAACTGCCACTAGTCTGAGTTACCATCTCGTGAAGTGAATGCAACTCTTTATTGCCTGTCTCATCGTTTGCAAAGTTTTTGAGAGACTTTCTATGTCGATCCTTGGAGCAATGTCTGCGCTTCCTAATGCCCCCCCCCCCTCCCCAACACCACCACCCCACCCCGTGCCACTCTGCTTGGTTTGGTCAGATTTGATAATGTTTCTTCTTAAATTTAATAGCTCCAATTTCAAGTTCTTAAAGGATTGCTAGTTTTAAATTATTACTGCTGGGGCCTTCAGCCAAGAAATAGTACGAATTTATTGCCATTAAAGCTTTCAGCTGTAGGTGTTACTTGCCTTAAAAATTTTTATTAGACCAGAGCAGGAATCGAACCCGGGACGCTGTGACCCTTCAGGGTAGGAGTGTGGCCACTCTTGGAATGGGCTAGGAGGCAGCTCGTCAGTGGAGAAGCACCAAGTACAGGAACTGACGGACTACTGGTCACTATGATAAAGCAACTGGTTGTTTATTCTGGCTGGCTGCCCACTTTTTGTGACAACCCACTGTTTCCAGTCGCTATTGGGACATAAAATCTGCCGCCTGGAGACGTGAAAAAGGCTTGGCTCGTTCTGTAGGAACTCCGTTTTACTGCAGCATTGTAATATTGCCGTGTTTGGCCTAGTCCGACTCGTGTTGTACGAATAGCCTCGTTGCTGCAACCGGTATGCTGCCACCTTATTGCCTACCTACTGCTTTATGCTGCTGTGGCTGAACCGCTAGTTTCTGCAGTAACGCCCCAAAATAGCAGCGGCGCTACAAAATCATCAAGACAGTCATATAATCGGTAGATAACCCGCTTTAATGTACTTTCGTTGATAAGTGTTGATGTAGTAGTCGTGGAACGTCTTTTGATAATTAAGAAATACTGTGTGTATCTACTACCAGCCCAGACCCTATTTTCAGCATACATGCGACCAAAAGGTGAGTAAGGTTTTATAAGGAAAGCCGAGTAAAATTTTACGAAACAAAATGTTTCAAATGGCTCTAAGCACTATGGGATTTCACATCTGAGGTCATCAGTCCCCTAGACTACTTAAACCTAACTACCCGAAGGATATCACACACATCCATGCCCGAGGCTGGATTCGAACTTGCTACCGTAGCAGCAGCGCGGTTCCAGACTGAAGCGCCTAGAACCGCTCGGCCACAGTGGCCGGCTTTACGAGACAGATGTTCTTGGTGATATTGTTGGTTGACGTGGAGGAGGTCGTTTTGTACGAGGTACCTCACTATGCTTGAAGCCCAAAAGATGTTCTAATATTCTTCACCAGTGGATGCAAAACATTTTGGACGGTGGATTTTTGTATCACTCTGCTAAACTTCTTGTAAATTGGATTGACGAATTTTGCTTTCTAGCAACTATTTGTTACAATTTTTTTAAGGGATTACATTGTGCTATGTTAAAAGTGCGACTACGTTCCAATTCCAGAGCGCCCTTAGTCATCTGTATCACAACACCGCTGACACTAACCTCTAACTATTGATCTCTGCAGTGATGTGACTGTACTCTTGTATCTCTCTCTGCAAAGGGATTTTTGAATACAAACGCAGCATTTTTTGTATTTAATTTGATACCCTTAATTTCAGCTCCATTGTCATTCCTATTGTCCTGGCACTAGCTTTGGTACCACTGAAAATTGTAGAGAAAATTCTAGATAAAACAGAAATAGGCGTACTGGAAAAACGTTAGTAGTCCTCTAGATACCTCATGCTAAAACTGTAGCAATGACAATAACTTTGATAATGATATCAATCCAGCGAAGAGAGAGTCCGCATGTTTCGTCATGTGCGCCATTTTCTGCCGAAGTCACTCATTGATGGATACACTCTATACACCTGTAATGTGGTGTGAGTGTATCACTTTTGGCTACTAATGAGAACGACCTAGGTCTCAGGTTCTAACCTCAGCTCAAATCTTCAACAACAACCAATTAGTAATGGGTGCAAATACTTCCGGCATAAAAAGTCACCATCGTCTGCATATAGCTTTGTCAAAGAAGGTGGAGGAGTGAAAAGAGATTCAGAGTCCTCTCTTCTTGCCCACAGGGTGGGAAACTGCTCGTAATAAGACGGAAGAATCTGCAATTATCAACGGTATGAGCTCGCAGAAGGAAATGGAAAGTACTGCATTAAAGATTTTGTGGTTGGCAGGAGAGCCAACACTGTGTTACTAGAGGAGACCGGAAGGCACGCGATTCAGCTCACTAAGGCTGCCGTGAAGTCTGGAACAGGACAAGGAAATTAGAATTTAGAAACAACGGACGTAGATGGTGGAATACTTAACTTTAATCCATTAATGATGAACGTCGCTCTTGAAGGTACATAGTTCACAATATCAGTAGTAACTGATAATGGCGCCTTGCTAGGTCGTAGCAAATTACGTAGCTGAACGCTAAGCTAAATTATCGTCTCGGCAAATGAGATCGTAAGTAGGCAGTGTACCATCGCTAGCAAAGTCGGCTGTACAAATGGGCCGAGCGCTAGGAAGTCTCTCTAGACCTGCCGTGTGGCGGTGCTTGGTCTGCAATCACTGATAGTGACGACATGCGGGTCCGACGTATACTACCGAACCGCGGCCGATTTAAAGGCTACCACCTAGCAAGTGTGGTGTCTGGCGGTGACACCACAAAAGATATATTGTTTATCCACAGGACATGTAGGCTGTAATTGAAGGACATATCATCATGATCTCCCCAGTGGGAAAATATTCCGCATTAGCGCCCCATTCGAATCACTGGGAGAGGACTGCCAAAGTGGAGGTGTTCATCAGATAAAGATTGAATGATCAATGGAAGGATAACAACCCAAGTGCCGGGATGAGAAATGTCAGAATTTGTAACGTGATAAGAAAGCTAGAGAAGATTATAGGGGAAATGCTAAGGCTCAATCCAGATTTCGCGGGACGAATGTTTTCGGTTTCACTGTTAGTTGACGTGCAGGGGGCTATGAGGCACTTCACTATGGTACAAGTTCTAAATGTGTCTTAATACTCTGCACTAGTGAATGCCTGTGAAGTGAAACAGAAGGCAAGGACTTCTCGTTAGTCGAATATAGCGGTGGCTCTGAAACTATGGGGCGCGACCCCGAGGGGGGCGCGAATGGCGCTCTAGCTGACGCGTTGTGTTAAGAAAAATTATATATTCTTAGTTACAGAAAATTAGGTGTCTGTGTTGCCGAACAACCGACATTTCGCTGATCTGGTTTCAGTTTCGCCCAACGTCGGTGTTAACGCCAGACGTGGTCGACGGCAGTAAAACCTCTGTCACAGTTTCGGCATTGTTTGAAATTATCGGTCGAACTGCGTGATTTCCTTCAACGCCACCTAGGAGCAAAGCCTACACATGCGAGGTGTGTAGGCTTTGTTCATAGGTGGCGTTGCTTCCTTCATAGTCGGCGGAATACATTTGTCTCCTAGGCCACTGATGTGTCCGTAACTATCCCGCGCAGTGCAAGGTTGGGCTCGTGTATCTCAACGCATCATTATATAGACGAACATAGTTATAATCTTATAATTACAGATTTTGCGAAGAAGGCTTGAGTGCAGCATGAAGCGGTTCCTGATCAGTGACAAACATTAAGACAGCAGTGATCCGTCAACTGGTGGAGGGGAGGGAGATACTTCGAAGGCGAAAACGTGGAGGTATGATGAGAACTATTTATTGCTAGGCTCCATAAAAACCACAATCAGTGATAAATAACATCCGCAGACAGTAGTTTGTTTAATGGTTTAACTTTTGATAGCATGAAACCTAGCAAGTTAAAAAGACGTCTTGAAACCAATCATCCTTAGTTAATGGGAAAGTCAAAAAGAGTTTTTTTGCCAGGAAGCTACAAGTTTTATTATCTACTCCGAAAAACTTAGCTAGACTGACGAATGTGACGTCTAAGGCCCTTTAATCACCTTACCAGATTTGTCACAAAATTTCTAAATGCAAGAAACCACACAAGGTTGCAGAAACTGGTTTTACCAGCAGCGAACTATAGTATCAACAATGTTTAACGACTGTTTACATTCAATGTGTGCATGAGTACGATAATTATATATTGCCAAGATGAGGTAATGTAAAAACTGCAATACACTTCGCAAATATTGCGCATAAACAGCTCTCCATAAATGGAGGCTGCCGCCCCCAAGTAGTGTCCAAAATCTCAGAGCGAGACTTGTAACGTATTGTCCCACTCTCTAAAACTACCAGCGAGCTGACTCTGTTTGCACGTCACGTATTATTTGCTGAAAACTCTGTAAGAGTAACAAATTATCAAGCGTACAACTAGCTTAATAATTATTGGTGACTGGAATGCAGTTGTAGGGGAAAGAGTAAAAGAAAGTGTTACGGAAGATTGTGGGCTTGGTATTAGGAATAAGAGAGCGAAATGGTTAATCGGGTTGTGCAAAAAATTACGGCTAGTATGAGTTAGAAAATGCCGAGAGATACTGGAGAACTCCACCTGAACTACGTCAAGGTCAGAGAGAGGTTCTGAAATCAGGTATTGGACTGTACGGCTTGCCAGTGAGTTCATGTAGACTCATATCGAAATTTAGTGATGATGAAGAGTTGACTGAAGTTGAGGAGAATCGTTCGGAATAGCGTGAAAGGAAATGTGACACTCAATGACTAACGAATTATGAGCTACGTTTGAAGTTCACAAAGGATTCAAATGCTGCGATAAGGAATAGCAGAACACGCAGTTGAGGTACAAAGCAGTGGAGATCTCCTAAATGTCAAACCCGAGATATGAAGACAAGCGAAGCAACGTTCTATAACAGTAGATATAATGCAGTTATTAGGCTAAATAAGAAAGTGCAAATATATTCAAGGAAAGAAAAGGGTACAGCACTATAAAACAAATAAATGATCGTTGGACTGACTGAATCAGGGTACAGGAAAGTCAAAACAAGCTTAGGGAAAATTAAACGCAATGGCCTCAATATTTACAGCGCAGCCGTTAAAAGGAGAGGAAATATTGTATAAGTGGAAAGAGTACACTGAAGGCCTCAATGAAGGAGAGGATTTGTCTGTTGTCATGTGATGGAGGAAGTAGTTGAAGTCGATATGGAAGAGGTAAAGGATTCAGTATTACAGACTACATCAAAAAGAGCAGAAGAAACAGCGTGGAAACGAGCGGGACACTGATTTCGTGACGAATAATGCGCAACGTTTAAAGTTCGCTGATGATGTGGATACCGCGCTAATGTATATCACAGTGCACAGCTAAGTTGAAGACGAATGGTCGTGTCTAAAAAGTACAGTTACAAATGTGGGAAAGACGAACATACACTTTGTGATCAAAAGTATCCGGACATATGGTTGAGAATGATTCACAAGTTCGTGGCGCCCTCTATCGGTAATGCTGGAATTCAATATGGTGTTCGTCCACCCTTAGCCTTGATGTCAGTTTCCACTCTCGCAGGCATACATTCAGTCAGGTGCTGGCAGCTTTCTTGGGGGTCGACAGCCTTCTTCACGGAGTTCTACACAGAGGAGATTTATTGATGTCGGTCGGTAACACCTGGCACCAGGTCGACGTTTGAAGACATCCCAAAGGTGTTCTATAGGATACAGGTCAGTACTCTGTGAAGGCCAGTCCATTACAGGGATGATATTGTCTTGTAAACACTCCGCCACACACGGCGCATTATGAACAGCTGCTGGATTTTGTTGAAAAATGAAATATCCATCCCCGAATTACCCTTCAAATGTGGGAGGCAAGAAGGTGCTTCAAACAGCAATGTAGACTTATGCTGTGTTAGTGCCACGCAAACCAACAAGGGGGGCAAGCCCCCTTAATGAATAACACGACCACACAATAACACCACCGCCTCCAAATTTTACTGTTGGCATTACACACGCTGGCAGAAGACGTGTACCTGGCATTCGCCACACCTACACTCTGCCATCCGATCGCCACATTGTGTACCGTGATTCGGCACTCAACACACCGTATTTTCACTGTTCAGTCGTATAATGTCTATGGTTCTTACACCAGCGAAGCGCCATTTGGCATTTATCGGCGTGATGAGTAGCTTATCTGCACCCGCTCGACCATGAAATCCAAGTTTTCTAACCTCCCGACAACTGTCATAGTACTTACAGAGGATGCTGATGCAGTTTAGAATTCCTGTCTGTTGGTCTGGGTAGATGTCTGCCTATTACGCATTACGACCCTCTTCAACTGTCAGCGGTCACTGTCAGTCACCAAGCGAGGTCGGCCCGTACGATTTTGTGCTTTACGTGTCCCTTCACGTTTCCACTTCATTATCACATCGGTAGCAATGGACCTAGGTATTTTTAGGACTACGTAATTTTCGCGTACAGACGTATGACCCAACTGACTTCCAATCACCTGATCACGTTCGAAGTCCGCGAGTTCCTCGGAGCGCCGCATACTGCTCTCTCACGATGTCTGATGACTACTGAGGTGGCTGATATGGAGTGGCAGGCACTACGTGGCAGCAAAATGCACCTAATACGAAAAACGTATGTTTCTGAGAGTGGCCGGATACTTTTTATCACGTTGTTAATGTACGGAGAAGGTAATTGAGAAGAAACTTTGCTTAACAGCGGAACTACTTCATCCCATCGACGAAGACTATTCAAGCAAAGACATGAGTATAGTTATGTAAATCACTTAGAAATAAAATCACACTGTCTGGTCCCTTGAGCCCCCACAAACCGATCAATAAAATCACGTAAAAGGAAGCCAAGGCGGAATGGCATCAGGAAAAATTGGAAGATATCGAAAAAGTAATGAACATTGGAAGGACAGACTAAGCACAAAATATAGTTAAAGCAATATGGTGATATTAAAAACAAGAGAGGTAATGTTAAGACTACTATTGGAATCTAGCAGTTAAATTCAAAGAACGAAGAACTGGGAATAGTATATGGAAAGCCTCTATGACGGAAGGAGTTACCTGTGAATATGACAGAAGAAGAAGTTGGAGCAGGTTTGGAAGATATAAGGGGTGCAGTATTTAAAACTCAGTTTAAAAGAGCTTTCTAAGATTAAACACATGAGAGGTAGATAAATTTCCATCGGAATTCCTGATATCACTTGGAATGTGTCAACCAACTCTTTATTCAAGTTATTCTGTTGCACCTAAGAGACTGCGGCATACCATCAGGCTTCCAGAAAAATATCATCTATACAACTCTGAAGATAGTAAAGAGAGGTAAGTGGAAAAACCATCGCTCAATGAACTTAAAAGCTCATGAATCAAAGTCTCTGAGAATAATAGAGAGATGAACGGTAAAGAAATTTGAAGGCCCTTTAAATGTCGATCCGGTTTTCTTTAGCAATGTTAAAGGCTGAATAGAGGCACTTCTAACGTTGCGTTGAGAGAAATGAAGGTTAATTCGTAGTAATTGTTGACCTAGAGTAAGCGTTAGACAGTATGAACAGTTCCAGACGTTCGAGTTTCAGAGAAAAGTAGGATAAAGCTGTAGGGAAAGGCGATACTATCAAATATGTACAAAAATAAAGAGGGGGCATATAGACCGAACGACCAAGAACGAAAATTAAATGGGTCTAAGATAGGGGTGTAGTCTTTCACTCCTACTGTCATTCTGTACATCTAAGAAGCAATGACGAAAAGAAATGAAAGTTCCAAGAGTGGGACTAATATTCAAGTTGAAAGGATATCAATGAAAAGTTTCGCTAATGACACTGATGTCCTTAGCATGGGTGAAGAAGATTTACAGGATCTGTTGAATGGACTGAAATGTCCAAAGAGTAACAATATGGATTCAGAGTAAATTGAAGAAAGATGAAAGTAATGAAAGTAGCGAGAAACTTAACACCAAATTTGATAATTAAGAAGTAGACGCAGGTAAAGATTTCTCCTACCATGGAAGGAAACGAACGCAAGACATTCGGAGGAAATAGAATCTAAAATGCAGAATATCACAAGCAAAGACAATTATCCTGACTAAAGGAATTTTGCTAGTACTGAAGAAGGAATTTCTGAGAAATCGGTACCTCTTGTATTGTAATGAATCATGGACGTTTGCAGAACCGGAGGGGTTCAAGATGTGCTACCGAAGAAGGTTAAAAATTTATTGAACTGGTAATGTAAGGGATGAGAAGGTTCACCACAGAACTGCCGAAAAAAGTAACATACCGAAGACATTGAGAAGAAGAGGGGACAGCATGATACACCTATTAAGACATCAAGGAATAGCTTACGTGATACTAGAGGGAGCTGTAGAGGGTAACAGCTGTAGAGGAAGACAGGGATTTGGGATACATTCCCCAAGTAATTGAGAATGTAGGTTGGAAGTGTTACTTTGAGATTGAAGAGGATTGCACAGGAGGGGCATTCGCAGCTACTCACATCATACTGCACCACAAGAAAGTTGAAATGAACATCTTAATCCACGTCCTCGGTTATCTGACTGAACCCCTAAACTTTGTAGTCACCCTTGTCGATTCACGTTCCAAAAACCGGGAATTAAATGCCTCATTAGGCCAAATAATCGTCTAGCATTAATTGAAAAGAGGCAAAATGGCACCAAACACCACCTCCAGTCGCCACCTGAAGACTTCATGCGTTGTTTTCAGCACCGACGTTCGTGCAGCTTTGTGTGCCGATTTCAGCAATGAAGTTTTATAAGTCCCATATTGCAAATGATCGATTAATTCTGTTTTCTTCTAAGTGTTTGTTCTGAACTTGAAACAGGTTTTCATTCACTGTCAGCATGACAATTGCTGCCGGCTTTGCGCAGAATGTCAACCACGAAATGGGATAGTCGTCTTTGGTCCCTATACTTTAGATTGTTTTGACGAACACCGTTCTTACGCTCTGACACAGCAATTTTTTTTTTTTTTTTTTTTGCATGTTGGGCAGACCAGACTGATACACCAATAAATTGGGCAACCTCATTGAATGGGGGGCAATGGGCTCTTTCACAGAATTTAGCTCCACACTGCGACCCTATCACGTCCCCACCACGCCGACACATCTTACAGTATTGCGTCTACAGGAAGATACAGCTGCTCTTACGACAGGTTTTATGCAACCTGCAACGCCTTCAAAAACCGCGCGCGAGATTTTCATACTGTCTTACTAACTACACGCCAACTAACAGTCCTGGAACGAAAAACAACAGGATGTATTAGTATATTATTTTACGTTTCGCTAGAGGCCCAGCTTCTCAAGTTATTCAAGCAAACTGCGTTCCTAGGCCAATTTTGCACGTTTTTCTTTAATAATATTAAAACTGTCGCTACTAGGGAAAATCTAAAGCAGTAAATAATCTAACTATGGTGCATTAAATTTCATACATAAAGATCCCATTCATTTTCCTGTAGGACTAGTAGTATGCATGAAGAGGGCCAGAGAACATGTAAATCTTGTGTGTGGCATGTGTATGCGTTGTGGGTAGCGTAAAACTGATAGGTAGCGACAGCTGAAATACCCTGTGTAATATAAGCTGGCACATACAGGCTACTTCAGTGACATGAACTACTTCAGTGAGGATGGCCAATTTGATATCATCAAAAGCGCTTCAAAGGGAACATTTACTCTTTTTGAATGGGTGACTAATTTTACTGCCCGGTGAGGTCATGGTACCCTACAGACGACAATACTAATTCCAGTGGAGAGGACGTTTGTCTGGGCGACTCGAGGGGACACCTGCGGGGTACCACTACCGGCGGCCACCTTGCGAGCTTCCGCCGCCGCCGCCGCAGGCGCTGGGGTGGGTGTCTAGCCGACGGCGGGGCCGCCGTTAGAACCGCAATGGGCCGCCGTTAGCCGCAATGGAGGCAGCCGGGCCGCCAACTTGGGCCATTGGGCCGCAGGCTGTACGACGCGCGGCCTACCGTCTGGTCGCGGTCGGCCTCCGTCCTCCGCCCTCTCCCTAGCATTCTGCACCATTTGCAGCAGGCCGCCGGCGCGCCCGCAATATCGACCGTTAGGCGCCAGTTCCGTGCGAATGTTGCCGCTGCGGCCGTAAGCTACACGCCCGCGTCTTGTACCCGGCTCATGTTCTTCCGTCCATTATTTCCTACCAATCTCTCACGTCACTTACAACCCTTCTCCTTTCGTGTCTCTGTGAGAGCAGTACTCCTACTACCCTCATTACCTACAGCCGTACACAGACGTAGAGCGGACTTGTGGCTGAACTTATTTTGTGCTGGTGGTGCTCTACAGATCGCAAGTATTCTGCAAAAGAATTCGAAATCGCCAAAAGCTATCTGCATTTACATTTACTAACTTTCGATCTTCAGGTCATCTTTATTACAAAAATAGCTGAGCACCTGGCATTGCCTAGGAATTTATTTATTCCTAGCTTCAACTCCTCCTCCTCCTCCTTCTCCTTTTCTCAGTCCATCTCCTGGACCTCCTCTCTCCGTCCACCTTCTCTACCCCTAATTACTGTCCATCTACCTCTGTACCTCTCCGTGTCCATCTTTGCCCCCTTTCTCTCTGTGAATCTGCTCCCTTTTGCCCAGTTCCTTCTCTCCTCCTCTTTCCTTTCTCTGTCCATCTCCTCCTCTTCCCTCTATCTGTCCGTTTCCCCCTTCAATGTCTCTTTCCATATGCCTCTGGTCCTGTCTGACTCGTCCTATCTGCCTGTCTCCTCTTTCACATTAACTGTCTGTCCATCTCGTCGTCCTCCCTTCTCTCTCAAAGCTACATTCCAGACTGTAGCTAGTACGTGTTTTAGATTTGACTGAATTCGTTCCAGTGGTTTAGGATGAGCTTTTTATCCATGACTTAGCTCCTATACGCGTATGTCACTATTTTACACATATTCAATACATTTCTGTATTTGTACAGAGAAAATACAAAAATGCAGTAAATGAAGCAGGCAAAAACGAATACAAACGTCTCAAAAATGGGATCGACAAGAAGTCAAAATGTCTAAGCAGGGATGGCTAGAGGACAAATGTAAGGATGTATCGGCTTATCTCACTAAGGGTAAGATAGATCCTGCAGACAGGAAAATTAAAGAGACGTTTGGAGAAAGGAGAACCCCTTGCATGAATATCAAGAGCTCAGACGGAAACCTAGTTCTAAGCAAACAAGAGAAAGCAGAAAGGTGGAAGGAATATAGAGGGTCTATACAAGGGCGATGTACTTGAGGACAATATTAGGGAAATGGAACAGGATGTAGATGAAGATAAAATGGGAGATATGATACTGCGTGAAGAGTTTGACAGAGCACTGAAGGGCCCGAGTATAAAACAAGGCCCCCGTATTAGACAACATTCCATTGGCAGACCCAGTTCTGACATAACTCTACCATCTGGTGAGCAAGAGGTATGAGACAGACGAGATTCCCTCGGACTTCAAGAGGAAGATAATAATTCCAATCCCAAAGAAAGCATGTGCTGACCGATGTGAAAATTACCGAACTATCAGTGTAACAAGTCACAGCTGCAAAACACTAACGCGAATTCTTTACAGGTGAATGGAAAAACTGATAGAAGACGACCTCGGCGAAGATCAGTTTGGATTCCGTAGTAATGTTGGAACACGTGAGGCAATACTGACCTTACGACATATCTTAGAAGAAAGATTAAGGAAAGGCAAACCTACGTTTCTAGCATTTGTAGACTTAGAGAAATCTTTTTACATTGTTGATTGGAATACTGTCTTTCAAATTCTGAAGGTGGAAGGGGTAAAATGCAGGGAGCGAAAGGCTATTTAAAATTTGTACAGAAACCAGATGGCAGTTATAAGAGTCGAGGGGTATGATTGGGAAGCAGTGGTTGGGAAGGGAGTGAGACATGGTTGTAGCCTATCCCTGATGGAATTCAATCTGTATATTGAGCAAGAATTAAGGAAACAAAAGAAAAATTCGGAGTAGGTATTAAAATCCATGGAGAAGAAATAAAAACTTTGAGGTTCGCTGATGACATTGTAATTCTGTCAGAGACAGCAAAGGACTTGGAAGAGCAGTTGAACGGAATGGACAGTGTCTTGGAAGGAGGATATAAGATGAACATCAACAAAAGCAAAACGAGGATAATGGAATGTAGTAGAATTAAGTCGGGTGATGTTGAGGGAATTAGATTAGGAAATGAGACACTTAAAGTAGTAAATGAGTTTTGCTATTTGGGGAGCAAAATAACTGATGATGGTCAAAGTAGAGAGGACATAAAATCTATACTGCCAATGGCAAGGAAAGCGTTTCTTAAGAAGAAAATTTTTTTAACATGGAGTATAGATTTAAGTGCCAGGAAGTCATTTCTGAAAGTATTTGTATGGAGTGTAGCCATGTATAGAAGTGAAACATGAACGATAAATAGTTTGGACAAGAAGAAAATAGAAGCTTTCGAAATGTGGTGCTACAAAAGAATGCTGAAAATTAGATGGGTAGATGACATAAGTAATGAAGAAGTATTGAATAGAATTGGGGAGAAGAGAAGTTTGTGGCACAACTTGACTAGAAGAAGAGATCGGTTGGTAGGACATGTTCTGAGACATTGAGGGATCACCAATTTAGTATTGCAGGCCAGCTTGGAGGGCAAAAATCGTAGAGGGAGACCAAAAGATGAATACACTAAGCAGATTCAGAAGGATGT
Source organism: Schistocerca gregaria (assembly GCF_023897955.1). Lineage (NCBI taxonomy): Eukaryota > Metazoa > Arthropoda > Insecta > Orthoptera > Acrididae > Schistocerca > Schistocerca gregaria. The sequence goes on along the minus strand of NC_064926.1, from coordinate 173,603,905 downwards.
AGGCAGCAGTAAGTACTGGGAGATGAAGAAGCTTGCACAGGAGAGAGTAGCATGGAAAGCTGCATCAAACCAGTTTCAGGACTGAAGACCACAACAACAACAACAGATAGCACAAGTAGCGTACTGTTCAATGCTGTATGTGTTACACCAACACTGCATATTGTTTTTCACTGTTTCGTTGCCACCAAAATGCAAAGCCTATAAAAATAAAATAATAAACACAATATATAACGCCTACAGTTTCGTAGTGTCGTTTCACTTCACATGTCGGGTGTGATTCCACACAGTAGTCAAAATTCTTAAACAGGCATCGCAGTAGAAAGTGACAGTAGACCTTATTAGTGATTCTAACAACCGAATGAAAAGAATCGCTTCTGTCAGTTGTTGGAAAACAATAAATTCATTAGGTTATAGTTCCACCAATCAGCTGAATTAACATTCGTTCATTCCTTTTGGCGAGACCAGTCTGTCGGAGCACTGAATGAAAATAGTCGATTAAGTCAGTTGTATTTTTGCGTGTCGCTTGGATTTTATTTATCAACTTCTTTAAAGTGAAACCAATATAAGGGACAAAACGAATGGAAACAGATGACACAGTCCGCTGTAGTTATGCTTATTCAGTGAGTTATTCATTCTTTCTTTGCTAAACAAACTATTCGGTACTTTTTCTTTATTGTGAACGATGTATTCGTTCTTTCAACTGCCGGCATTCTTTAGTGTTGCAACTGACTGAGCTATCTATTCCACTACAGAGTGAAATGCGCTTGTAGTACTTTCTTTAGTTGAACTAAGGCAGCAGCATACACCAGGGATACACACACCCGCAATGTGTAGCTCGAGAGCACTTGAAGACATCTCACAGGGTTTCGCCAAATTTAAAATAAGCGTTACACATATTCATTTAATTATATATTGAGCATACAAATTCTTCTTTCTGTTATTTAAGACTGATTAAACGACTGATCTCAGTTAAGTGGTTGATGGTGCAATTAGCACGCTGTGTGTACACAGTTGAGTATAGCTAATAAGAAGTATTTGAAGAGAAGTGGACTTGTTCGCATTCCATTTCAGAGAATATGTGTGATGATGTGCATTAATTAAAAGGAATTTGAGTACAGCCCCTAAAAATATATGTACAAATTATAAGCATGCGCCTGTTTACATTTTACGGCCCTTGGAGTAGTACGAACGGTATTTCACGGATATGAATAAGTGCTATTCACATTCACAAAGTCGAACTCCAACTTTGCAGTTAAACCTTCCTAGGCACCCCAATTAACAGCCTGTAAGCACATTATCACCAGCTGGAGCACTGGGGGCGGGAACTACGGTCATCCGATCCGTTGCGCATTCTCTACTCAGCGGCAGTAATCGGTCGTTTTTGCCCTGTTAAGCCCTTTTTGTTGTATATACTCTGGCATTGCCTGTAGTAATTGTTGTTGTCGTTCCGACATTTGATTTTTTTATTAAAAACCAATAAGTAGTATTTGGTGCAGTTTTTTTTGTCCGTATTGAGGAATAGACGTTACTTAACACAGAACTTTGTCTGCCGCGGAGGCAGCCGTGAGGTGGAAAGCGCCTTGCCACGGTTCGCGCAGTTGCCCCCGTCCGAGGTTCGAGTCCTCTCTTGGGCTTAGTTGTGTGTGTTGTCCTTAGTGTAAGTTAGTTTAAGTTAGATTAAGCAGAGCGTAGGCTTAGGGACCATAGTACTTACCACACATTTCCAAAAAGTTTGTGTCTGGAGCAAAATGCCGAAACGCTCAATGGCCTAGAAATGAAGTAAATCGTATGACTCTATAAATGCTATCCCTAAAGTAATATGCACTATCTACAAGGACGATATTCATATTCTGAAACTACATTAATTAAGGAATTCCAAAGAACGTTAACTAATTATGACATATTTCTCGTGGGAAAGGCATGTGATTAAGTGACTCGCTTAGTCACTTACAAAATTTTGTGTTATGTCCTTACTGTTCACGTCGCCTCAACATTTTGCGAAAGTAAATTATCGTTGTTGAGTGCAGACCAGTTGTGAGAAACAAAGACACTGTTCCAATCAAGTAAAAAAAAAGAAATAAAAGTGTGTTTGTTCAAATATAAATTTGTAATATGGGATCAGTTAATGGCCAAAACCCACTAAGAGTCAACATTTAATACTATAAAAAAATTGTGTTTGCGTAAATAAAAAAATTAATTTTGAACAGACCTTACTTTCTGATATACAGGGTGGTCCACTGATAGTGACCAGGCCAAATATCTCACGAAAGAAGCATCAAACGGAAAAACTACAAAGAACGAAACTAGTCTATATTGAAGGGGAAAACCAGATGGAGCTATGGTTGGCCCGCTAGATGTCGCTGCCATTGGTCAAACGGATACCAACTTGGTTTTTTTTTAAATAGGAACCTCAATTTTTATTTCATTCTCGTGTAGTATGTAAAGATATAAGAATGTTTTACTTAGACCACTTTTTTCGCTTTGTGATAGATGGCGCTGTAATAGTCACAAAAGTATGTCGTATCACGTAACATTCCGTCAGTGCGGACGGTATTTGCTTCGTGGTACATTACCCGTGTTACATTGGACCGTTTACCAATTGCGGAAAAGGTCGATATCGTGTTGATGTATGACTATTGTGATGAAAATGCCCAATGGGCGTGTGATATGTATGCTGCTCGGTATCCTGGACGACATTATACAAGTGCCCGGACCATTCGCCGTATAGTTACGTTATTTAAGGATACAGGAAGTGTTCAGCTAAATGTGAAACGTCACCCACGACCTGCAACAAATGATGATGCCCAAGTAGGTGTTTTAGCTGCTATCGTGACTAATACGCATATCAGTAGCAGACAAATGGTGCGAGAATCGGGAATCTCAAAAACGCCGGTGTTGAGAATGCTACATCAACATCGATTGCACCCGTACCATATTTATATGCACCACCAAGAATTGCATGGCGACGACTTTGAACTTCGTGTATAATTCTGCCACTAGGCACATCAGGAATTACAGGACGATGTCAGATTTTTTTAACGCGTCCTATTTAGCGACGAAGCGTCATTCAACAATAGCGGTATCGTAAACCGGTATAATATGCACTATTGGACAACGGAAAATCCACGATGACTGCGACAGGTGAAACATCAGCGACCTTGGCGGCTTAATGTATGGTGCGGCATTATGGAATGAAGGATAATTGGCCCCCATTTTATCGATGGCAATCGAAATGTTACAATGTATGCTGATTTCCTACGTAATATTCTACCGATGTTACTACAAGATGTTTCACTGCATGACAGAATGGCGAAGTACTTGGGACATGATGGATGTCAGGCACATAGCTCGCGTGTGGTTGAAGCGGTACTGAATAGCATATTTCTTGACAGGTGGATTTAATGACAGGTGGATTGGTCGCACGTTCACCAGATCTGACGTCTCCGGATTTCTTTCCGTGGGGAATTTTGAAGGATATTTGCTATCGTGATCCACCTACAACGCCTGACAACATTTGTCAACGCATTGTAAATGCATGGGCGAACATTACGGAAGGCGGACTGCTCGCTGTTGAGAGGAATGTCATTACACGTATTGCCAAATGCGAAATGCATTAATGTGGTATTTACAAGTAATCACGCAGTAACAGCATGCGTTCTCAGAAATGTTAGGTTCACAAGGGAACATGTATCACATTGGAACAACTGAAATAAAATGTTCAAACTATCTACGTTCTGTATTTGATTTTAAAAAGCGTACCTGTAACGAACTGTTCGTCTAAAATTGTGAGCCATGTGTTTGTGACTATTGAAGCGCCGTCTATCACAAAGTGAAAGAAGTGGTCCAACTAAAACATTCATATTTCTTTACGTACTACACGAGCATGTAATAAAAAATTAGGATTCCTATTGAAAAGTCCCCTTTGAACAATTATACATGACTGTGCATAAACTGACACACAATATTTTTAGCGAAACGGAATCTGACTTTCAATAATCTCTACAAAAGAATGGCCCTGACTAACATTAAACTATACCTTTCACAAATCACTTACCTCACAAAAATCTTCGTTACTCGATCTACTGCAATACAGCGAGCGCCACTACTACCAGCTAAATAAAAGATTCAAACTACTGAAGGCACTAACTACTGATAGGCACAGTTTGCTAAAGAAAGATTTTGATAGAGAACAAACAATGTATGTACCTTAATAGTCATAATATATATATCAGTTCATGACACCAATTCTTACAAATTTGAAAACTCCGCCATCTGTCTCCCCACGTCCACCACTGCCGGTGGCTCACTTCCAACTGCGCAACACTACGCGCTGTTAGCATCCAGCTGCCGCTGCCAAACATTACAATGGCAGACAACAATGCAAACCAGCCACAGACTGCACACGGCACAGCCAGTGATTTTTCATACAGAGCGCTACGTGGCGTTACCAATAAGAAAACCTAAACAGCCTACTTCCACTGTTTTAAAAAAACGCAGTTGATATCCGTTTGACCTATGGCAGCGCCATCTATCGGTACAACCATAGCGCCATCTGGTGTCCCCTTCCAAGCTAGACAAGTTTCGTTCTTTGTAGTTTTTTCGTTTGACGCTTTTTTCGTGAGATATTTGGCCCCGTCACTATTAATGGACCACCCTGTATAATTTTGTTAAAGTTTTCTTGAAATAAGACACGTTAAAGTGCCTCTAAAGAGGTTAACTAAAATAGTCATTGTTCATGGGTAATCGAAAAGACTGAAAAAGTAAGTAAGTGAAGTCACTCGTACCCGGGGGATTGAGGGTAAACACTCGTATAGCTGACGATCAACGATCAAACCGTTGTGTCAGCTGTTTGCCTCACATTGAGTAAAACCACGTAAACCAGAAGAGTGAGTGAAAAAATTTATTAGCGGACGTGGTCATAGACACTAAATTCATTCGGTTCTTTCATTCGTCTGATAAAAGCCACTGAATGAAAGAACTAACGACTGGCCAATCAGCAGTTCCTTGATCTTTTTCTTCTTATCTTCTCATTCACGTTCCACCCCTCCATCACCCAAGCTGAACCGCTGCCCCGGGGTGCCACTTCCTTCCCTCTCACTCTTGCCCCCCTCACATTTTCCGCCCGCCACGGAACTACTCCCACACGAAAACGGCGCCCATGAGAGATGGAACTTTGCCCATAGCGCTTTTACGCCATTGGATATTTGTTCCTCTTTTCACCTAGAACCACTGGAAGAAAACCACCGCATTTTCTCAACATCATTAATAATCGTGGTATATATAGAAACCTCATTTTTCTTTAGTTTAGATATTAAATATATTTCCATGGATTAATAGATCTGTGTAAGACAGGTTCAATGACATAATTCTCACGTCTGTCTGCCGTGGTGAACTAAGCCTGCCGGAGGCCCGTTGCAGCTAAAAAAATGAGGCTCCCGTTCTGCTTGGAGACTGATGTATTTGTAGAGCACGTTTTGTAACAAATGAATTACACAGACGGAATGGGTGCCTAGTAGCCGTGCGGCTGTGCATGCCTCAAACGCAAGTCGAGGCACGCGTGTAGGTGCATGCCGCTTTCTCAGCACGCATGCACGAGTGATCCCATTCACACCTAGAGAGAAGCACACACGCCGTTACACTGTACTTTATTTATCTCGCAAAATCTGTGATTGTAATGATGAGTTCAAAATACTATAAAATTCCGCTTTATATCATAAATGCATGTTATCGATTCACCTGGAGAACGCGAAAACTGAAGCACAACAATGAGTCTGGAACGTCTGGACATTTTACAACTGCTGCGGTGATTGTGATTCGCTGGTTAAACCAGTTACATTGTAAGTTCAAATTTCTGAACCATATACGAAAGTAGTTTCTAAAGTATATGCATCTGCAACATACAAGGACCATCTAGTGGCTAATGAAGAAATAATAGACATTAGACGTTGAGTTTTCGATTGCAATCAAAAAGAACTTCATGGCCGAGCATTTCTGCTCAAGATTTCAGCGAGATTTTATCTGCTCTCGTCGACGCAAACGATTTATGAAACAAAGCGGACCGTACAGGAACCAGGACGGCTTCGGTTCATCAAGGGCCCCACAATCACACCTCTCCTTCAACATGTGTTCTTCGGAAGTAGGAACGAAGGCTTCTTATTTTGTTTCTTTGCGTTTGCTGTTGTTCTTATTTGTGATTGAAAATGGTTCAAATGGCTCTGAGCACTATGGGACTTAACATCTATTGTCATCAGTCCCCTAGAACTTAGAACTACTTAAACCTAACTAACCTAAGGACAGCACACAACGCCCAATCATCACGAGGCAGAGAAAATCCCTGACCCCGGCGGGAATCGAACCCGGGAACCCGGGCGTGTGAAGCGAGAAACTACCGCATTTGTGATTGACTACAGATAGTTAGTTATCTGTTCGCACTCTCTCGTTGGATTATGCAGTCAAACAGCTAAATCAATGCTGAATTTGAAAGCGCGTGAAAAAAGAAAAGAATCTTTTTAGCAGTGCGACACAGTAAAATAAAAAAGTCAAACGGAGAGAATGATGGACACCCGTGCAACTATTGCACGCGTCTCCCAATAGGAGATGGCGAGATTCCTGTGCCTGTGCAGAATTATCCGTGCGCACTATTAAGAGACCAGTGTGACTTTCCACCGATGCCTCTTGGTGCAACGACCTCATGCACTTAGTGCGCATCGAAGTTGCAGAGGTGTACAAGCACCTTTAAGGATATAGGTGAGAAGCTTGGAATACGAATAAGCATTTAGCACAGCAACCATCAGGTAGACTGCAAAGACACAATAAAAAGAGCATAGTAAGAACATAACGGCTTATTTAGTATGACTAGAAACAACACCTGTACAGATGTAATACCAGTTACTTTCGTAAGGCCTCTTACATATAAACCGGTTTTGACCGTGCGGCAAAGAACAGTACGGCTGCACGTGTGAAGAAATTAATGGTATTTATCACATAACACGGTGACGGTAAAATGTCTGCCGTGTAAGGCTGGAGCTGTGTGTTGTTACTACACTTGACGGTCGCCATACGACGAGGTTCGGCGCAGTGCCCTACGTTACTAAATGCATGCTTTCACACTGGACGGTTCTGTGTCGTACAGCTTCGACAGATTAGTGTCTAGTAATTTATTTGTGTTTATTCTTGTTTACTGAAAAGTGTTGAAGAACGGATGAAACTGATGTTGATGTTTTGATAACCTTGTTGGGTGGAATTTACAGTTTCTTTGCGGGTCAAAATACGAGATGTATATACAGATTATATTGCGAGAAAGACTGCTTGGTGGGAAGTTTGATTAGTGCTGAAGGAATATTTTAATATAATACGCTGAAAATATTGAGACTGTGCATGGGGGCTTAATTAAATAGAATGCTAATAATTTTAATTTTAGTCGCTGTTTGTCCGGTTACGCAGTCTCGTAACCGGTTGGTCCTGAATAATATTAGTATGCAATCTGACTGCACATAATAACAACAAAGAATGAAAGGAAATTTCCGTTAACGGAATTAATTAATTATGTCCCCAGCAACTATAAAACCTATGAAACAAGAAAGCACAAATGTAACTGTTCTGTGTGTGGAAGTGTGATTCAACGTACACGTCTGGCACGGTTCTTCGACGATAAGACAAGATATTTTGAACACCATTTACACTGAAGTAATTAAAAAAACTAGAAATACCATAATTGCCTATAGAAACCAGAATTACAGTTTAACACAATAACACGAGCCAGATGCTTTGTTGACTAAACATGTGACCAAGAGGCATAAAACATTTGAAATAAAAAATTTTCTTTACCTTCATATATATTGACGAAAAATACACTCTGATCATTACAGCATCCCCAATCGAATAACACATGGTGTCTTGCCCAACAGAACAACTAGTACTCTATCGACGTTTCAACAAGCACAAATCACGCCTACCTCAGAACTACTACTGCCCTCAGCTACTCAGCGGCAACTGCCAGTGGAGGCGGCTGAATAATGCTCTTCGGCGCAATCTCTGCCACTGTGACCCAGTGTAGCCACCTTTCAACTGTTTCTGAGCCGTTTGATACGCAATCTACACAACTAACACTCGAAAGCCACTGTCATACAAACAGAAAACAAAGAAAGCCTGCAGAAACCGAAATGAAAACGTTACTAGCTCTGGAAGAAGACAAACCGTGCAGCAAAATGTCATTATTACTTACTGTCAAGCCTCATGTGGAAAAATGTATTGGACATGATTATCTTGAGCTATCCAAGCAAGACTCACCACCTGTCCTTACAATTTCACTTCTGACAGCACCACGTCTGTCTCCCAAGTTGTCTCGGTCCGGCACACAGTTTTAATCTGCCAGGAAGTTTCATATCAGGGCACACTCCTATACAGAGTGAAAATTTTATTCAGAAAACATCCCCCAGGCTGTGGCTAAGCCACGTCTCCCCAGTACCCTTTCACCCAGTACTGCTAGTGGTGCAGGGTTCGGAGAAGGATTTTTATGAAGTTTGGAAGGTAGGAGACGAGGTACTGGCCGGAGGATTACGTTCTGTTTCAGATGGAAGTTCTAGAAAATACATTTGAAGGAAAAAGATACTGACAACTCAGGCTCCTCCATTTACCCACACGCATCCTCCATGTCCTACAATAATCAGTGTCAACCTTATTCACCTAGGAAAATTATGCTCCCATGCCATCTTACCATGCGCTGCATATGCATCCTTCTCCAGCTGCACCAAACACAACTTTTTTTCCTGCGCAGCAATTACAAACTTCTCAACGTCGAAAACCTTATGAATAAAGAAATAAAGTGCCCTCACGACACCCCTTCTCCTTCCATTAGTAGTCATTAAGGCCCACCATCAACAAAACAGTGCTACAGCCCTTTCGCAGAGAGCCTGTCGCCACAAAGTGACGATATAGTCACTGCTGATACAAACTCTTTAGATTAATTTGATGATTTTGGTATTGAATTCTCTACTTAATGATTCGTGTAGAATCTAAGTGTAAAGAGCAAATAAATAAGTACATAAATAGACTTCACGATAAAGGATGACAGCCAAAGCAGTTGCAGGCTAAAAATTTATTAAAATTTTTGACCAAGGTTTCGGTACATATAAATACACATTCATCAGAAGTAAAAAATCTAAAATTATATCATGCAATGGAGATTAATAAAACAATTATCGTGAAGAATTTCAATAGTTGCTGTTGCAGCCATGTTTAAAATCTTGATAGATAAATAGAATTGGTTTTCGTGAACTAATCAGTCTTAACGTGACAGCGAGCATTTGAACAGGTTGTAAGCAATTGGGTACTTGTTTGTCATGTCCCTGCAACATAGCATTAAGTTTTCTACGTAATTCGTCAAAAGAGGGAACAGATATTTTGAAAAGAATTAAAGAATTTATTTCCGTCGTTTCTCTAATCTTCAAAGACTGTATAAAATAAATCCGCAAAAGGTGATGTTTAACTCTTTTCCAGCAAAGACAATGGAGCAACCACATAGCAACAATTCGTTTATAGTTCATCTTCACTCGCACATTAAACAAATTCAATATATAACTACAAGTGGTCTCGTCAGAAAACCGTGTAATGGGAAAGCAACACAGTCAGGGACAAAAATCGTACTTTTTTTTGCCGCACAGTCAAAATAGTGAAACGTGAAAGACACCTAACCATAATAAGAGAAAGTAGTTATTACTGACATAATTTTAGTACATGTCTTCAAGCTTCAAGTTTAGAGGAATTTTCAATGACGTCGTTCAAATGTATTTAATTCGAAATTTTTCTTTCAGTTGATTAAAGGGGCAGATTAGCTAGTCGTCTCTGATTAATTATAAAGCGGAGATAATTTTTTAATTTTTTCGTTTAGAAAAACTTTTCTCGGATGAGGCGACTGAGACACAAATGGTCAAGAAATATTGCATTATAAGTAACGTACAGGGCAATGTTTCATGGGAGTCCCATTTAACGATAAACTGAAGGATTTCCTGGTCTGCCCATCTGGATGCAACGTCCACATCCGTGTCTGTGTGCACGTACGTGCCAGCGGTATTTCTTACAACTCCACCATCTGCATCGTTAACTTCTACCAAATTCTCCTGTGCTACAACCAGAGCATCATCGGAAGCTTCAGGCGTAAATTTTGTTTCAACAGTTTGGAAAATTTTAGTGAATGCCTTCACGTCCATGTGTCGTTGTGACAGTACTTCCATAATTTCGTCTGTACATTCAAATATTCATCGTCGAGCTTCTTCTTGAATCGATCATCCAGCATCAAGAGTTAGTTAACACATTATTGATTTATTTCCGCTTTTCTTCCGCGTCGGTCAATGTTAATGTTCATATCGCTGCTAGGGGTGCCAACTTTAACTTGAACCAAAACTATAAAACTCATATTAGTACGATAATCATTATTATTATTTTTGTTATTATTATTATTCACAACAACTTCCACTATACATATATTATAGTTGCAACAACGATAAGCGTGATTTATTTAAGACGTTACTCACTGTTAATACTGCGAATCCCACTATCTCTGTTTTTGCATATGCAATGAATGTCCAAATACACTCCTGGAAATTCAAATAAGAACACCGTGAATTCATTGTCCCAGGAAGGGGAAACTGTATTGACACATTCCTGGGGCAGATACATCACATGATCACACTGACACAACCACAGGCACATACACACAGGCAACAGAGCATGCACAATGTCGGCACTAGTACAGTGTATATCCACCTTTCGCAGCAATGCAGGCTGCTATTCTCCCATGGAGACGATCGTAGAGATGCTGGATGTAGTCCTGTGGAACGGCTTGCCATGCCATTTCCACCTGGCGCCTCAGTTGGACCAGCGGTCGTGCTGGACGTGCAGACCGCGTGAGACGACGCTTCATCCAGTCCCAAACATGCTCAGAGGGGGACAGATCCGGAGATTTTGCTGGCCAGGGTAGTTGACTTACACCTTCTAGACCAGGTTGGGTGGCACGGGATACATGCGGACGTGCATTGTCCTGTTGGAACAGCAAGTTCCCTTGCCGGTCTAGGAATGGTAGAACGATGGGTTCGATGACGGTTTGGATGTACCGTGCACTATTCAGTGTCCCCTCGACGATCAGCCGAGGTGTACGGCCAGTGTAGGAGATCGCTCCCCACACCATGATGGCAGATGTTGGCCCTGTGTGCCTCGGTCGTATGCAGTCCTGATTGTGGCGCTCACCTGCACGGCGCCAAACACGCATACGACGATCATTGGCACCAAGGCAGAAGCGACTCTCATCGCTGAAGACGACACGTCTCCATTCGTCCCTCCATTCACGCCTGTCGCGACACCACTGGAGGCGGGCTGCACGATGTTGGGGCGTGAGCGCAAGACGGCCTAACGGTGTGCGGGACCGTAGCCCAGCTTCATGGAGACAGTTGCGAATGGTCCTCGCCGATACCCCAGGATCCACAGTGTCCCTAATTAGCTGGGAAGTGGGGCTGCGGTCCCCTACGGCACTGCGTATGATCCTACGGTCTTGGCATGCATCCGTGCGTCGCTGCGGTCCGGTCCCAGGTCGACGGGCACGTGCACCTTCCGCCGAGCACTGGCGACAACATCGATATACTGTGGAGACCTCACGCCCCACGTGTTGAGCAATTCGGCGGTACGTCCACCCGGCCTCCCGCATGCCCACTATACGCCCTCGCTCAAAGTCCGTCAACTGCACATACGGTTCACGTCCACGCTGTTGCGGCATGCTACCAGTGTTAAAGACTGTGGTGGAGCTCCGTATGCCACGGCAAACTGGCTGACACTAACGGCGGCGGTGCACAAATGCTGCGCAGCTAGCGCCATTCGACGGCCAACACCGCGGTTCCTGGTGTGTCCGCTGTGCCGTGCGTGTGATCATTGCTTGTACAGCCCTCTAGCAGTGTCCAGAGCAAGTATGGTGGGTCTGACACACCGGTGTCAATGTGTTCTTTTTTCCATTTCCAGGAGTGTAAGTTTGGCAGTATTGTCTTCTCCCTAGCTTAGAAAATAGGGCTTTAGCAACGGCCAGTACAGGAGAAATCGGCCTACAGCAGAAACACGAGTCTAAATGCATATATGAACATGTGAACCACTCTGACTGCAGGAACTTAGCAAGTTCTTCAGCTCATTCACTTTCATCTTGCTAGAAGAAAACTCATTAAATACCTTAACCACTAACGATTCAACGTCGTGTTAGGATACTTTTAGTCCATTTTAGCAGCATTGTGCAATAAATGCAAGTGACAGAGTTCTGCAATAAGATGCTTCGAACACTCTTTCAACTCCCCTAAAACAGATAGATTTATCCAATAACTGATGGAACAGTTGTTCGGAACATAAGCAACTAGAATAGTTGGGATCTTGAGAGGCCAGTTAACCTCCCGTTAACCTCCTTGGCTATAGAAGTTTATATTTCATCAGAATCTTCATAAAAATCTATAATATCTTAAGTCGTTCCGATTTCTTAGTCGAAGTACCGGATGGCAAATGGAAATAATTTCATACTTTTATTACTTGAAGCATCCTATACAGTCGAGAATGGGGGGGCTGTAACAACTTTTTTCACAATCTGTTGCAGAGAATGTGTTAGCCAAGTAGACTAGTTTTCGTGTCGAACGATCACTTACTTCTACTACCGTTCAAATAGTAAAAATGGCAGCATTAACTCTTTGTAGAAAATTCCGAACGTGAGCTTTCCATGACAGTTTCCTATCTAACTGAACATCTGAAAATTTGAACTGTTCTGTTTCACTAATCACATGCTCATTCTGTGAAATTAAAACATGGAGTTTTATTGAATTGTGTGTTATCAACTGTAAAAACTTAGTGTTACTGTGATTTAGCGTTAGTTTATTTTCCACAATTAATGAACTTATCTCATGAACTGAGCTATTTGAAACGGGGCCATTTTAGGACACAATATCCTTTCCTATCAGGCTCTTGTCATCAACAAACAGCAATATGTCACAATTACCCATAATATTAGCGAGGATATCATTGTATATAAGTAAGGATCTGGGATGGCCCCCACACTGAACTTTGGGGTAGCCCTCATTTGACCATTTGACCTTATCCAACTCAGACGCCCCATCACAGCCATTCTCAACACTGAATAATGACCTTTTGGTGTCTGTTGTTAAAGCAGAACCAATATTGAGCTACTCCCCATATTCCGTAATGGTCCAACTTCTAGGCATAATTTTGTGATCAACACAATCAAACGACTTAGTTAAACCAAAAAATATCCCTAGCGTTCGACACCTTTGGTTTCATTACTTCACATAGGAAACAGAGTATAGCATTTCCAGTTGTTAAATGACTTCTAAAGCCGATCTTTATATCTGATACCAAATTACGTTTGTACAATGATCAATTATCCTTACATACACAGCCTTTTCAATACCTCTTATGGCATAGAAATAGGTCTGAAATTGTCTACATTATCACTTTTTTATAAAGCGGCTTTACTACTGAGTACTTAAATCTTTCAGGAAACCTACCATTCGTAAAGAAAAACTTACAAATACGGCTAAGCACATGGCGAACATGCGCAGCACAGTACATTACTATTCCGTTAGGCACTCCACCATATCTGTGAGAGTCCTTAGTCTGCAATGATTTCATTATTGATCTAATCTCCCCTTTTGCAGTATCAAATGCAAGTATTTCAGACATCAATCTCAGAAAGGCATTAGCAGTTATATGATTCCCTGTAGAAAGTAATTTTTATTTAATTCACCAGCAATGCTCAGTAAATGATTGGTAAATATTATACATATAAGAATCAATAAACGCTGCATGTCAACATTAGACTGTGAAAGTTGGTGGAGCCTCTGTGAGTGCAGTTGGAGTGATGTGGGACCCTTCATACGTCTCTGACAGGTGGCACATAACAAACTATCCTATCTTATCATCTGCATCCATTCATATCCATTGTGCATTCCGACAGACTTGGGCAATTCCAGCAGGACTATGCGACACCCCCAAACGTCCAGAATTGCTACGGAGTGACAATTCTGGACACGTTCCAGGAACACTCTTCTGAGTGGAAACACTTCTGCTGGCCACCTAACTCCCCATATATGAAATTTATTGACCTTGCAACGTGATGTTCAGAAGAGATATCCAACCCCTCGTACTCTTACAGATTTAAAGACCATCCTGCAGGTTTCGTATGCTTTTGTTTTGCTTTAGGGCTGAAAAAAAATTGGGGTCATACAAACCTAAGACAAAACTATAGAGCACGAAGACATAGATTAGTTAAGAAATGACTATACGTCAGTCCCAATTGACATAATGGAAGACAGTTAGAGACAGGCACGTGGAAGAAAGGTTAAACCACACATCATACAGAAAAGGAGGTGCAAAACTAAAAATTAAATGGCCTTCGCCATATTGTTTTGGTGGATAGAAAGTAAAACGCGGTCGAGAGCCCTCACGTCATTTGTTGAAACGGCAGATAAACCATAAGGAAAACCCAAGCGGCGAAGTAAAGGTTAAAAAAATAGCATTTCATCATAAAGTGGTGAACAGTTAAAACTTGAGCGCAGTGTGTACAATGTGGTGGGATACCCCACTTAGTAAATGACGATGGCTAAAAAGCAGTGCCCAGTGCACAACCTAGTAAAATAACGTCCTCTCGGCGGGAAGGCTGAGAGGTTGCCGTCCAAGCTGCTGGGAGAGGCTTAATAAGCTTTTTCACGTGAAGGGAAGACCATCGGTGATGCTAAGAGTACACAACCTACTGACAGACGACAACACTGAGATCATCAGAGGGAATATCGGTATTCGCTAGCTGAGGTACGAGGACCGCAGCCTTGACAGCATCTTCGGTAGCCTCATGTCTTGGCAAACCGACAAGACCAGGAACACACAGAAACATCACACTGGCTCCAACAAGAGTGATCAAGTGAGAGTTGTTGTGGATCTACTGTACTACGGGGTGAACAGTTACAGCGCACACAGACTTTGATGGATACTGAGTGAGTCTCAGTAGAGGACATAATTGAAAAGTCTATGTCGCCAGATGTACTCTGTAGCCTGGTGCAAGACGAAGAGCTTGGTAGTAAATATTGAGGAGTGTGTCAGAAGCTCATATCGGAAGACACAGGTGCCAATGACGAAGGTACACCCGGCCTCTATAGTCTGCCAGAGAACCATATCACGAAGTTCCATGTGGAGGTCGTGAAACTGAAGGCGATAGACCGAGGCAGGAGTAGTGTCCTTACGAAGCGTATGAAGGCCATGGTTAACATGGGCCGCTTCACGATGCCAATATCGTGAAGGGTTCACATGAGGAGAGTTGCATGTAGAGTGAAGGTAAGCCGCAGGCCGAAACAGAGAAGAAGGATGAGCCCCATGCTCACAATCCAAGGAATCATCAAAGAAGGGGGAATAGGATGGGTGACCGCTCATCGCAGACAAACGGCATGCATACCTGCTTACGAGAAAATCATGGAGGTAGGACAGTGGTAGTTCAGCAGATTCAGCATACACTATGCTGGGCTGGTGAAGAGCCCATTGCCCTATGGATGCCATGATGACGGATGGTGTTAAGACCGTGTAACAGAGGTGGGCAGGTAGACGCATAAACAAAGCACCCGTAGTCGAGCTTCGAACAGAAAAGCCATCAGTACAAACGGAAGAGGGTGGTTCCATTCACACCCCAGGAAGTACCATTGAGGACACGTAGGACACTGAGGGACCGCATGCAGACGGCTGGCAGGTAAGATACATGGGAGGACCTAGAGAGTTTCCTATATATCGTGAGCTTCAGGAATCGCGTAGCTTCCATGAACGGAAAGGCAACAGGCCCAATATGTAAAGATGGTTTGAGAAACGGCTTCTATCACCAGAAAGTCATACAGACTGTTTTGGCACCGGAAATATGAACGCCATTGTCGATGCTACAGGAGTAAAGACGATTAAGGCATCGCTTAAGACGCCGCTTATTAAGATAGGTCTGTGGCGAACTGCAAAAGATGGAAAAATCGCCAATGAAAAGGCAGCCGGAGATGCACAATAAGTGACAGTCCATTAAAGGGTTAATGGAGATAGCAAAGAGGATGACACTCAGGGCAGAGCCCTGAGGCACCGTTTTCCTTGATAAAGGTGTCCGGCAAGGCAGAAACCACACGCACCTTGAAAACTTGCACCTGGAAATACCTAAGGAAACAGGGCAGGCGGCCATGGAAGACCCACATGTAAAGAGTACGGAGGATACCAGTTCTCCAGGAGGTGTCGTAGGCCTTCTCCAAATCGAAAAACACGGCCACATTCTGGGATTTCCGCTGAAAACCATTTATGACATCGGTGGACAAAGTAACGAGATGGTCAACTGCAGAATGCCACGATCGAAATCCACACAGTGGATTTGTCAGTAAATTGCGAGACACAAGCCACCATATCAGGCGGGCATGGATCCTACATTCTATCACCTTGCTGGTAGGAGAGATGGGGCGGTAGCTAGAAGGAAGGTTTTTGGTTAGGTATGGGTATGACTGTGCCTTTAAGCCATCGTCCGGGAAATGTGCTCTCTGCCCAGATGAAGTTGTATGTGTTAAGCAGAAAGTGCTTGCCCACGTAACAAAGGTGCTACAACACCTGAATAAGGATGGCATCTGGCTCTGGCGCGGAGTATCAGGATGAACTGAGAGCGTGATCTAGCTCCCTCATAGTAGAGGCTGCATTGTAACACTCAAGATTCGGAAAAGGAAGAGTGTCGCCTGACCCCCTCCGCTCGTTTCCAATGGAGGAACACAGAGTAGTAGTGGGAAGAGCTCGAAAATTCCTCTAAATGGTGGCCCAATATGTTGCAGGTAGCAATAGGGTCCACAATTACATCGTCTGCTACTGTCAGACCGGAAATTGGGAAATAGATTTTAGTCCAAGAGAGCCGAAGGAGTATGGCCCACAGGACAGAGGAATGGATGTAGTTGTTAAAAGAACTAGTGAATGAAATCCAACTAGCTCGTTTGCTATCCCGAAGAACGCGACGACAATTTGCACGCATGTCTTTATAATGAATGCAGTTTTACATCCTAGGATGCGGCATTCCTCAGTCCGCCGGCCGGAGTGGCCGTGCGGTTCTTGGCGCTACAGTCTGGAACCGAGCGACCGCTACAGTCACAGGTTCGAATCCTGCTTCGGGTATTGATGTGTATGATGTCCTTAGGTTAGTTAGGTTTAATTAGTTCTACGTTCTAGGCGACTGATGACCACAGAAGTTAAGTCGCATAGTGCTCAGAGCCATTTGAACCATTCCTCAGTCCACCAAGGGACTGGGACACGACGTGGTAAAGAGAAGTGCGAGTAATGGAACGTTCTGCAGCAGTAAGGATAACGTTGGTGAGATATTCTACCAGGTCGTCGCAACTGGAAAAATGTTCTTCGAAGGTCGCCAGGGAGGAATAAGGCTGCTAGCAAGACTCAGTAAGCTGATATTTGGTCGTGCACATGGACGGGGTAAGAGTCAACAGACGGAGAGCACACGGGAAATGGTCGCTCGAGTGGGTGTCAGAGAGAACAGACCACTCAAAACTATGGGCAAGCTGGGCAGTGCCAAAGGATAGAACCAAATGGGAATAAGAGTGCAAGGAGTCGGAAACGAAAGAGGGTGCCTCACACTCCAACCGCACATGGACGCCGCCAAACCCCGGCCAGACACTCGCCACGGAGACTTCCTCGCTGCTCCAGGCCCACCTACCAACTGCCCAGGTCCAGAAACGGTAAAAGGATCAAATATACGTCGGCCGATTAGACGATAAACCGAACAACCAACCAACGGTCGTCCCGCTCCAATCTCCCTACGTCGGACAGTTCATGTGTGTCGCCAGCGGTTGGCGAGTACTGGCTTTCGGCGCCTCAGTGGCGCTCCATCCCCCGACTTCACAGCTGCTGCACCCCGATTGCAGTGCTGGTCCGTCTCCGACTGACTCTAGACACACGACTACCCTGAAATACTATTGGTCGCTCGAGAGATGGTACGACAGTGCACTTATCAGTACACACTGCTGCCTCCGCTCAAGGACAAGTAAGGCAGGAACTTAGTAACGCCAGTAAATGGAACAAGATAATGAGGCAGCAATGCTGTAATAGAATATGAAAAACAGTAAATGTGATAAACGCGAGCCGTGCTGGGCTCAAGAGGGACATAAATGGTACAGAGAGAAAAAGTCAGACAGGGAAGGTAAAGGTGAACAGCAAGAGGTTGAAGGCGGGTAGTTAGGGAGATAGGTTGACTGTGAATGTCATCCCGTATGAGCAGTACTACTCCCCCATGAGATGGAATGTCGATGTCAGGGGGGAAGGTCAAAACAAATCGGTAAGTAATGTGAAAGCTCAAAGCAATTGTCTTCGCGCAATTTCGTTTTCTGAAGGCAGAGAACAAGGGGATGCTGCGATGCTAAAAGCAGCTGTAAATCCTCTTTGTGGGACTGAAGGCCACGAACGTTCGATTGGAGTACAGTCATGATGAGGAAGAGATGTAGGGGTGTCAACTAGGCGGCTGCTGAGTTACAGCCGGTATAGTGTCACTACTAAGGTGACACTGTCGAAGAGGATCTTCGAACTGGCGAAGGAGAACTATGTTTGCCTTTAGTGAACTACTTCGAGACTTTCCCGTTAGAGGAAGACGTTGGTGTTGTTTGGCTGGAGGGACATAGGGGGTCTTCACGGGAGTACTCCTTCTATCCTTTCCTGCCTACCGTTTGTGCAGCTGGTGGCTTCGCTCCTTGTGCCGAGAGAGTGAAGAGGTGTTGCATAGCTGGACGGGGGAATGGAGATGCTATCTTGACAGTATGCGATTTTACAACCTCACAGCTGAATTTGAGGTCGCATATCTGCGTGGCCATGTCTTTCATGGAGCGAGGAGTAACAAGAAGAGAACTGTATGTGTCACACGGAAGAACACATGGTTTGCGATTAGCCAGTAACTTCCGAGCGACTGGGTAAGCCACTTTTTCCTTCACCCGTATGTCTTGGACAACCTGCTCATCAAGATACATGGGAGAATCTAGAGCGGAGGCGGTGTGGCTGCCATTGGAGTCGCCCTCTTGTGCATCCCTACCAGACGATTTGGCTGGATGTCGACAAGACGTTCTGGTGTGGTTGAAACGATGACACTCGTAGATGCGTATTAGATTCAGAATGTACGACCTGACTGTGAATATTTCATAGCCTGCTTTGATCTTGCATGGCAGTACCACTCTGTCCAAGGAGAAGAATAGAGTGCGGGCGAGCACTAAGGAGGAATATACCTCTTTCATTACATGCTGGTTGGCAATGACACCCTGATGAGTGCGGTAATACTGAATTACGGCCTCGGTTAGACCGTTGAGCAGCCTGGCGTAAGTTACATCATGGGAAGAATTCAAAGTTCTGTGGGCCTTGATAGGAACAGGGTAGCCATGGAGAAGCGAGGCAGCAAACAGTTTTGTGGTTGATAATCAGCAATAGTGTCCAAAAGCAAAGTGGCATTCCGTACACGAGAGCAGGATTTTACAGGTCCGGCTATTGCATCAAACACCTTTCTGAATAATAAACGGATTTACCGTGGCAAAGGACTGGTAGTCCTCACTACGTGACACCACAAGGAACCGTGGTGCAGCAGGAAGGCCCTTTGCATCTTTAGTCTCACTACTTTTACGTTTTGTAGACGTTGATTGTGAAGGTGATTGAATCATTGCAAGCAAAATCCCGCAGACTGCCAGCATCTCCGATGGTGTACTCCTTCAAACTGGGGGCCCACTTCACAAGCGGGTGCATCGCTTTAGGTGATCGTTCACACCTCAGGACACACCTCCCGGTTACCTGACTGAGGGATCAATCGGCCATTTGGGAAGGTTGCACCTTCCGCAATCACCACTCTCTGGGCCTGGCCTGCACCAGTGGTACGTGTGAACCCTACCTGTCGGCTTGGGGCTGGGAGTTACGTGCTACCAGGTCACTTGTTACGCGTCGAACACAGGGCAGGCCTGCAGGAGCGCACAGGGAGGGAAAATAAAAAGTTGAGACCGTCCTTAAGTCAGCGACAGACCAGGACAGTCCCAATAACATCACAGATATGTTAGCGCAGTGAGGGGAAAAATAATATCAAGAGGATAGACAAGCAGCACACAAAGGAGAAAATGCTGCAAAGGGTGGGGCCCCATGATAGCAAAGCACGATTCCGCCAAAGAGTGGCCAGCCTCCTGGGTGGCCGTCCTACAGAATGGTGACAGTTCCCTCCAGCTCTAATTCAGACGTTAGTCGACTCCATGCCACGTCGTGTTGCGACACCTCTGCTTGCTCACTGGGGCCCCGCTCCATAACAGGCAGGTGTACCAGTTACTTTAGCTCTTCAGTGTATAACTGTGCAGAAGAAATAATATACAAAAAAGTGATACTATAACTCTGTGTTACTGCCCTCGTGGAAGCGATATGCAACTGTCATAATGAAATACAAGACGCTGTTGGCTTGCCTTTCATTGTTCGTTCTTATTAGAGCGGTCTTAAAATGACTTGACAATGGACGACAATGGACACCGCTGCATAATTATCTCTTTGACACGGCTAGCCGAACAAGTGAACGCGCAACTTATATTAAAACTACTGGAATTCGATGTAGCGAATACACAATGCTCTTAACTTGACATAAAAAATTTAAACCAAAGAAATAACAAACTGAATAGTTTAACTGACTCCAATTTCATTATTTGGGTAAAATCAGTGAAAAAGGTCTAGATCGCGATTGGTATTTTATTAAAATGACCTGTTTCGGCCCCTGATTTTGTATAGATAACAAAATCAATGTTCCTAAAAATGTTTAAAAAATCGTTATTGGGTTTCGGTAAAACAATTTTGAAACAATGAATTAGTAAATACAAATTTAGCTCTATTTAACGGCGCCCGAAACCTTACTTGTGACGTATGGTCGGGACTTTCGACTGGACACCACTGTTTTTGTTTAAAAATAGGACTGTCTGACTTACAACCGGACAATTATCCATTCTGAACAGTGCATTGTTCAGTACCAAAAGTAGCAAATTCGTCTAAAATTGTAATTCGTGCCATCACAAAAAAAACCTATTCAAGTTTTGTAATCTGCGACTCCTTAATCGAAATCATTTTTAGATACTGTAGTTATTGCTGGCTGCGAATGGTCAACGGAATAAGGATAGAGAAGGCAATGAAAACCATTGAGTTGAAGATACATAACGTGTATCCACAGGACATGTGGCCTGTAGTTGAAGAAGTGTCATAATTATCTTTCCACTAGCGAATGATTCCCGAATACTCCTCCATTTAGATCTCCGGAAGGAGACTGCCAATGGTGAGGTGACCATAAGAAAAAGACTAAATAACCGAAAAAGGATAAGGTTCTAAGAGTGGAGGCGTGGAATGTCAGAAGCTTGTACGTGGTAGGGAAGCTAGAAAATCTGAAAAGGGAAGTGCAGTGGCTCAATCTAGATATAGTAGGGGTCAGTGAAGTGAAATGGAAAGCGGAAATGAATTACTGGTCAGATGAGTTTGGGGTAATATCAACAGCATCAGAAAATGGTGTAACGGGAGGAGGATTCGTTATGAATAGGAAGGCAGGGCAGAGAGTGTGTTACTGTGAACAGTTCTGTGATTGGGTTATTCTTACCAGAATCGACAACGAACCAACACTGGCGACGATAATTCAGGTATACATGCCAACGTTGCAAGCTGCAGATCAAGAGATAGAGAAAGTATGTGAGGATAATGTAAGGGTAATACAATACGTAAAGAGAGATAAAAATCTAATAGTCATGAGGGACTGGAATGTAGTTATAGGGGAAGAAGGAGAACAGGGGGTTATGGGAGGATATGGGCTTGGAACAAAGAATGAGAGAGGAGAAAGAGTTATTTTCTGTAACAAGTTTCATCTAGTAATAGCGAATGCTCTGTTCGCGAATCAGAAGAGAAGAAGGTATGCTTGCAAAAGGCCAGGTGATACAGAAAGAATGAAGTCAGATTACATGATAGACAGAGACTCCGAAATCAGAAAACTGGAGTTTAAGGTGCACCCAGGAGCAGTTGTATACTCAGATCACAATGTAGTAGTGATGAAAAGTAGGCTGAAGATTCAGAGATTAGTCAGGACGAATCAACACGCAAAGACGTGGGATATACGGAAGTACTAAGGAGAGACGAGATGCGCTTGAAGTTCTCTAATGTTATTGATACAGCAATAAGGAATTCCTCAGTAGGCCGTATATTGAAGAGAAATGGACATATCTAAAAAGGGCATTCACAAAAGTTCGAAAGGAAAACATACGGACAAAGAGGGTAACTGCGAAGAAACCATGGGTAACCGAAGAAATACTTCAATTGATTGGTGAAAGAAGGAAGTGCAAAAATGTTCAGGGAAATTCAGGAATACGAAAATACAAATCTCTGAGGAATTAAATAAGTAGGAAGTTCAGAGAAGCTATGACGAAATGGCTACATGAAAAATTTTAAGAAATCGAAAATGAAATGATTGTCGGAAGAACTGACTCATCACACCGTTGAGTCAAAAGACCTACGGTGAAATTAAACGAAAGGATGGTAACATCAAGAGTACAGCTGGGATTCCACTGCTGAATGCAGAGAGCGGACAGGTGGAACGAGTACGCTGAAGGCCTCTTTGAGGGGAAAGATTTGTTGGATTGACAGAAGAAGAAACAGGAGCCGATTTAAAAGAGATAGGGGATCCAGTATTAGAACAAGTATTTAAGAATGATTTAGAGGACATAAGGTCAAATGAGGCAGAAAGAATATTCCATCAGAATTTCTAAAGTCACAGGGGGAATTGGCAATAAAACGACTATTCACATTAATGTGTAGCACGTATGAGTCTGGCGACATACCATCTGACTTTCGGAAAAATATCATTCACTAAATTCCAAAGACGGCAAGAGCTAACCAGTGCGAGAATTGCCGCACAATTTACCTAACAGCTCATTCTTCCGAGTTGCTAACTATAGTAATATACAGAAAAACTAAAACGAAAATTGAGGATCTGTTAGTTGACGAACCGTTTGCCTTCAGGAAAGGTAAAGGCACGAGAGAGGCAATTCTGACGTTGCGGTTGATAACGGAAGCAAGACTAAAGAAGAATCAAGAAAAGTTCATAGAATTTATCGTCCTGGGGAAAGCGTTCGCAGTAGTAAAATGCTGTAACGTGTTCGAAATTCTGAGAAAAATAGAGGTGAGCTATACGGAGAAACGGGTAATATAAAATATGTACGAAAGTCAAGAGGGAATAATAAGTGTGGATGTTCAAGGACGAAGTGCTTGGATTGAAACATATCTAAGACAGGTATGTAGTCTCTCGCCCAAAGTTTTCGGTCTGTACTTCGAAGAAGCAATGATGTAAATAAAAGAAAGGTTAAGGAGTGGAGTAGAAATTCAAGGTGGAACGATTCGCAGATGTTATTGCTATCCTGAGCGAAAGTGAAGAAGAATTACATGATCTGCTGAAGGATGAAAAGCCTGGTGCAGACGTAATACACAATGAGAGTAAATCTAGAAAAGACGAAAGTTATGGGAAGTACCAGAAATGAGAACACCGAGAAACTCAACATCAAGATTGTTAATCACAAAGTAGATGAAGTTAAGGAATTCTGCTACCTACGCGACAAAATAATCAATGACAGATCGACCAAGGAAGACATCAGGAAGAGACTTGCATTGGCAAAAAAGGCGTTCCTGATCAAGAGAATTCTACTAATATCAAACAAAAGTCTTAATTTGAGGAAGAAATTTCTGAGAATGTACTTCTGAAGCACAGAATTGTATGGTAGTGAAACATGATGGGAAAACAGGAGAAGAAGAGAATGTAAGCATTTGAGATGTGGTGCTACAGAAGGGTGTTGAAAATTAAGTGGACTGATATGGTAAGGAATGAAGAGATTCTGAGCAGTATCGGAGTGGAAAGATGTACATGGAAAAGGCTGAGAAGGTGAAGGAACAGGATGGTAGGACACCTGTTAAGCCATTAGGGAATGACTTGCGTTGAACTGGAGGGAGATGCAGAGGACAAAAACTGTAGAGGAAGACAGAGACTGGAATGCATCCAGCAAATAATTGAAGATGTAGGTTGCAACTGCTCCTCTGAGTTTTAGAGTTGGGCACAGGAGAAAAATTCACGGTGGTCTGCATCAAAGTAGCCAAAAGTCTGAAGGTTAAAAAAAAGAAAAAAGATAATTTTGGGCTAAATCTACTTCTTCGAATAACGTGTGCCAGCAGTCGATGAACGTCAAGAAGTTAAAACCACATCCAGCTGAAAGAAGCAAGCTTGCTGCAGATCTAGTATCAAGGCTTGCTTTGGATGGATCTTGCATGTCTTCTAGTGTGATCAACACTGTATTTTTATGACGTTAACTGAATTGTAATGAGTTCTCCAGCTAGTATCAGACAGTCGTTTCAAACTTTTGCTTGTTTCTTCTAGAAGTAATTCCCTCCTTCACTATGTGATCAAAAGTGTTCGGACACACAAAAAAAAAACATACGTTTTCTTATAAGGTACATTTTGCTGACACATACTTCCTGGTACTCCATATCAGCGACCACAGTAGCCATTAGGCATTGGGAGAGAGCAGAACAGGGCGCTACGCGGAAGTCACGGGCTTCGGACGTGGCCAGATGATTGGATGTCATTTGTGTCTTACGTCTACATGTCAGATTTCAACACCCCTAAACATCCCTAGGCCCTCTGTTTTCGATGCGATAGTGAAGAGAGAACGTGATGGGACACGTACAGCACAAAAGCGTACAGGCCGACCTCGTCTCTTCACTGACAGAGATCGCCTACATGTGAAGAGGATCGTAATGTGTAATTGGCAGACATCTATCCAGACCATCACACAGGAATTCCAAACTGCATCAGGATCCACTATAAGTACCATGACAGTTAGGCGGCAGGTGAGAAAACATGAATTTTGTGGTCGAGCGGCTGCTCATAACCCACACACCACGCCGGTAAATGCAAAACGACGCCTCGCTTGGTGCAAGTAGCGTAAATATTGGCCGACTGAACAGTGTAAAAACGTTTTGTGGAATGACTAATCACGGTACACAGAGCGGCTATTCGATGGTAGGGTATGGGTATGGCGAATGCCTGGTGAATGTCATCTCCCAGCGTGTGTATCGCAAGAAGTTACATTCGAATGCGGTAGTGTTAAGGTGTGGTGGAGTTTTCTTGGAGGGGGCTTGCACACCTTGTTGTTTTTCGTGAGACTATCAGAGCACCGGTCTACATTGATCTTTTAAGCACTTGCACTGTTGAAGAGAAATTCGGGGATGGCGACAGCATCTTTCAACACGATCGAGCACCTGTTCATAATGCGCAGCCTGTCGCGGTGTGGTTACACGACAATAACATCCCTTTAATGGAGTGGCCTGCACAGAGTCCTGACCTGAATCCTGTAGAATCCTGGGATGTTTTGGAGCGCCAACTTCGTGTCAGGACTCACAAACCGACATCGATACCTCTCCTTATAGCAGCACTCCATGAAGAATGGGCTGACATTCCCCAAGAAACCTAACAGTACCTATGTGCTGCGAGAGTGGAAGCTGTCATTAAGAATAAGTGTGCGCCAACACCCTACTGAATTCCAGCATTACCGATAGAGTGTGCCTCGAACTTGTAAGACCTTTCCAGCCAGGTGTCCAAATACTTTTGATAGCATTGTATATATGCAGAAGACGAGAAAAATGAGTGTAATCTCTCTACATTTCCAAAACAGCATAGGGACTGAACATAGCTTTTCGGCTTAACTATGAGGATCTGTACAGGGGCAGTAGCGCCCTCCAGCAGGCGGTGACGTGGTCAAGAAGGGTCAAGGGGGGGGGGGGGGGGGGGGGGGCGTTGGCGGTCATTTGCCGCTCCAGGCCAGTACTCGTAAAACTACGATCAGAAGGTATAGTGATATCAAAAGTTACTGGATTAATACTTCGGCCATCGAATTATCGTTCGATAAATGTGTTAAATTCACAACTAGTTGAATTCTTCGTGTTTGTTTATGAATCACTATTTTGTTTCAATTCATATCTATCAGAAAAAGGATAGCCTAGTGAGTAATTTTTCCTTCCAAAACGTGGCAATAGGCCGCCAAAGATTTAGTATGTATGACTTAACCGAACTGTTATTCAGTCGCGCGTGTCATCGTTACCCTTCTAGAATCTTGAATGGCCCTCCACACCCTCCCTGCGCAAAATTGACGAGTTGCCGACAATAGCAATGAAAGGAAAATCTAGGATGAAATGAAACTATATAATAGAAAGGATAGTTGCTACTCACCTTATAGCAGAGATGCTGAGTAGCAGAGGGACACAACAGAAAGACTGTCCCACAATTAGCATTCGGCCAGCTAGGCCTTTGTCAAAAACAGCCTAGACAGAGGCGCACACAGACAGTCTGGCTCAAGCTACCAGAGACTGTGGTCATGTGTGTGTGAGTAGAGTTTGCCCGAGTGTCTGAGTCTTTGTACATTGTCTAATTTTTACAAACGCCTTGTTGGCCGAAAGGTAATTGTGTGACAGCCTTTTTGTTGTGCCTTTCTGTGATGCAGCGTCCGCGCTGTATGTTGAGTAGCAACTATCCCTTTCATTACATCGCTTCAATAGCAATGCTGAGTTGCCGACAATAGTAACGGTTTACGCCCTGTTACGTTCACTTGGGTCACCTTCACCGCCTAAAGTAAACTTGCAGTATGAAATGCCTAAATGTAAACATCTTGTCCTTTCTGTGAAAGAGAAATACGAAATTAGTAAAAGATTAGAGAAAGGGGAAACTGTTGACGAAACTGGGCTCTGCTTGAAAGCTTTGCAAAGAAGAACCCTTGCTTCATGTCACGAAGCCGCAGCATCTGGTCCTAAAACAAGCAAGCATTGTATCAGTGCTATAGCTTGTGCTAATACTGCTGGTAGCAACCGACCGAATATGCTGGTAATTGCTGAGAAACCGCACTGTGCAAACAGGTTAATATGTCTGTGATGCCTATTACTTACACATCTCAAAAGAATACCTGGTTGGGCAGTACGATTTCCGCACAATGCCTTATGGAAGTTTTTGAATCCTCTGTATAAGTTCACGGTTAAAGAATCACAAACAGGAGAAAATATTACTATTGCCTGACATCACCCTAGCTCATCGATTGTGTGGTATCCTAAACGGGAATGAGGAGTTCATAAAAGAGTCGTTTCTTCCACGTAATATTCAAATGGTTCAAATGACTTTGAGCACTATGAGACTTAACATCTGAGGTCATCAGTCTCCTAGAACGTAGAACTACCTAAATCTAACTAACCTAAGGACATCACACACATCCATGCCCTAGGCAGAATTCGAACCGGCTAGCGTAGCAGTCGTGTGGTTCCGGACTGAAGCTCCTAGAACCGCTCGGCCACCGCTGCCGGCTTCCACGTTATGTAAGGTAGTTGTTATAGCCCATGGATCAAGGGGTTATTCTGACTTTCCAACGATTTTGCATAAAAGAATTGCTATGTAAGCAATTGTTAGAAAGAGGAATGGCGTGGAGAGAAGAAAGTCTGTTAAAAAAATCACGAAAATATTAATTTTCACGATGTGTTCTACATGGATGCAGCAGCAAAGGGTGGTGTAAAGTAACAGAATCTAAGATAGTTTTGAATTAAATTTTGGGTATGGCAAAAAGTTCTTAATGTCTAATCGAAATGACGAACCGAATGATATGTCCAAAATGCTCAGTATGCTAAAAGAACGCAACTACCATGAGTGTGATGAAGAAGACGTTCTAGCATTGATAAATGTTGACTGTCGATTCAGGTCATCGAATTATGCAGGATATCGAAACTGTAACCTTATTTACTGATAAAGTTGACACCACCAGCATCTCGGTATCTAATGGACCAGAAAATGAAGACGATAATATAACGGCTGGTTATGAAGCATTTAGATGTTTAGACACTGCTTTGCGATGATTTGCAGGTTAAGATGAAAGTGGCCAGTATCAGATATTTTCCCTAAAAAAATGTGCGTGACTTAGCTGCTTGCAACCGGGAAGACCGGCCTAGACAGCCACAGATTAAGAATGTTGTAAAGTGTTAATTTAATACATAAATCCTGTGCGCGTTAAAAGCCCATCCATTACTTTCTTTAAAACTAGGGTGTACTATATACATTACCACTACACTTGCCACTGCAGCAACAACACAGAGTCTCATCATCACAAATATATGTAGTTTTTGTTGTTACATAAAATGGTGAAGTTAGATTACATAAAAAAATGGTTTTCCGAGCAAACAAACATGTCCACAAAGTACGTAGGATAATCTCCTGAAAAACAGTGTAAAGAAAGAACCTAATGTTTGCAAAGGATTATAGAATTTAGAGTGTCCACGCATTTAAGATCTTGACAGTATGTACTAGAACATTTCGGGATCGTAATAACGTTATTAGAAATGCGGGTACTTACTTCTCAGATTCTTCTTGGATGCATGATAAAATAACGTAATATATCTAATCGAGCTTTACGAAGAATGTAACTAAGTGTTAACACCAAAGTCAAGATATCATAGCGTTCTTGTGCGTGCGGGCTATTTGCGTTTTCCCCATTCCTACGGGTACTATCCGAGTGTTTCAAACTCAAGTCGGAGGGAAGTTCCGCAGAGGCTACTACCTTCATATCGTGTCTTAACAAGTTGCAAACTATAACGTAATTTTAAGTCAATAATGTTCAGATTGACTGCCCTCATTGATATTCGTTAATAGCTTTGTTGTTCTTTTACGAAAGAAATCATCACATTATGTCTCTGTTTTTTGGATCTATTATTTATGTTTCTCGACTAAGACGCCATGGAGAGAGAGTGGTGCACCCATTTAAGGAGCTGACTATAATTAAATATTTATAGATATTGGGTGCGTTCAGCAGAAACACGTTACAAAACTTTGTTACTAAGGTCAGTTCCGGTGTATGAAATCTAAACGGCTCTAAACGGCGCAGCTAGTTGGGGTTCCATATTTACAAAATAAACTATGTAACAATTATGTGTAATATTTGAGACGGTAGTTTTTAGAATGAAATAATTTTTGGTAAAAGAACTAATAAATCACAGGTAAGGTCTTTACTCCAATTTTGCACGTATTTTTATACTATACTTATAGTACACCTATATAGATAGCATAGGCATCAAGAGAGGTTAAATGTAGAATAATTACGTCCCGCAGGCATCTGGTAATTATTCTACAGTATTTAAGCTTCATGCACGTTTTACAATGATTATAAGGATTTCTAAATCACTATAGACATTTGCCATGTCCTAAAAGCAGGTAAGTGTATACCAATGTTAATACTTTGCATACGTATGGGGCCCCTAACTCCAGACTATCTCTTATTTAATGATCGTATTTTGGCACTGATTATGGTTTTGACTAAAACTGGTCTCTTGTTCTGGGCGGCCTCCCGAGTTTCAAGGAATGAGGAGCCCGCACCGCCCCCCCCCCCCCCTTTCCACCAAAACGTAGTTCGCCACTGCCTATCTGACAGAATAGGAACTAGAGAAATTTTTGCGCCCGTTAGAATGTCGCGCCGCCCGAATGATTACTATACATATTCCGCCGGGAGTGGTTTAAAGATGACTGAATGCTTTCCTCAGCTGTTCTACTTTCCTTGGAGAATGACGTAAACTTTCCGATGACAGCACCTGGAGACATACACAAGGTGAACCAGAAGTCCACCGACAAACTTTCAGAGCTTTCTGAGGGATATTTTCCAAATATTTTCGTATGAGGGGACCACGGTCTTTAGCTGCTTGTTATAGAGTAATTTGGCACTTGTTATTAGCGTCAGTTAATCATGCTTTACTCGTTTTGCTACTGCTGTTATCACTGTTTCTTTGAAAATGGGGTTATTTACCGACTCCAAATTTTATATGACCGAAATGGTAGGGCACACCATCCTGTATGCTCTGAATATCAAGGTAAAGTGTGTGGAGGAGGGTATATCATACTCTATCTTATACTGAAGTTCCTTCTTGTTCCGAATGAGATGAAACGTTTGGGAAAAAA
The DNA here is from genome assembly GCF_023897955.1 of Schistocerca gregaria. NCBI lineage: Eukaryota > Metazoa > Arthropoda > Insecta > Orthoptera > Acrididae > Schistocerca > Schistocerca gregaria. The sequence goes on along the minus strand of NC_064926.1, from coordinate 173,573,829 downwards.
TCCTATTACGCTGTGCGACTTGTTATTAGCGTCAGTTAATTTTAGCTACCTCCCCGTCATTAACACGTTAATTAGCGGGCTAAAAGTATTTGTCATAATATATATATATATATATATATATATATATATATATATATATATATATATATATATATATATGCGTGCTACTCCGAAATATACAACATCTTTTTCTAGAGCATTTCATTTTGAATATTTCAGCACTGCAGTTCCATAGTTCCATAGTTATGCCAATTGAAAATGTCTACTACCATTCGCACTTTATGAAGCGAGCGTCGCAGAACTGAACCCTGTCTCACGCCTCATTGTAGGTGCTTCAATAAGCTGCCACGTCATGCGCCCTGAGTACTGTTACCGTGTGAAATGGTTCTAGGAAAGTCCATCGTGCCGAACTCATTACATATTTGTGGGCGCAGCGCGAACTGCTCCCATAGAACACGGGGGCTGAGTTTCAAACTCACTCGGACATGGACAGAGTCCTATGTGACCGTAACTCTGTTGCATTTTATTGCGAAGTTAACAGTTCTCTTCAAATTCCGTTGGCGCTCGAGGGTTATTGCCCCGTGCGTATGATTGTCGGAGGCCCTACCGCAACTGACGCGATCCCGGCACTTTCACATTCCGGTATGGGCGAACGACTCTTTGTAATAATGCAACCAGGTAACGCAGTCGACGACCTTAAAGAGAAGCCAAGACATTTCTGCGTTCGCACTTAATAAAGCTGCACACATTCCACTAAATAAACAATTACTTAGTGGTTATAATTAAAGTACAGATACTCACGGAGATACCGTCTAGGCTGTAATTATCGTACGATGGCGAAACATGGCACATATGCCAATGCATTAATGCAGAACTGATGTACGATGAAAAAAAAATATCTGTTCCTGTTTTAGCCACAAGCGGCAAATCAGGAGCTGTACACTGTTAGTATGACGGAATGATATCTACGATGTCATTAGACAAGATATAACTTGAGAGAACAGTGTGGGTGTCGAAAAGAGAGGCTGTGAACCTATACTGATACCTTTCTTTCTGAACAGCGTCAGTTACAGTGCTACACTGAGAGAGCACCGCCAACAGAAACGTCTGTGGAGTGGACCTGTGGCATTAAATGGTTTGGAGAAGATGATAATGAAATTCGAAATCCCGAGTGAGGCTCGTGTGCCATTTGGAACCGAAGGCGCACCATTTCTGTCGAAGTTATTGACGAGGTTGCTGTTGAGCTGTAACTAACCATGCAGCACACGATCTTGTTAGTGTCATTGTTCCTACAGTGTCATGAAGATTGTCTGTCCCATGATTCAGAGAAAGGACAGTTTTGTAGTCTATTATAAAGTGGTACCTGTGCATCATTCAGACGGTGCAGCAACTGAAATCTCATGATCCGCAGCAACATTTTGAATTTGCTCTTCGCTTTGGGGCATGGATCGCCATTGATAAAATGTGGCCCGTCAATATTCTGTGGAGTGAAGAGGCACATTATACCTCACAGGGTGCGGTGAATACACGAAATAGCCGAATTTGGAGTACTTTAGTCTGCATGTTCTACACGAAGAGCCATAGCTTTAGCTTTATCTAATATAATGCGTTTCCCATGTGTACGTTCTGTCTCTCTGTTATATTTTAATTTTTTTTTAGGGAATACATCCAGAGTGCCTGTCAGGTATAACGTGTTGTCTGCAAGTTACCGAGATCTCCATCTCATTCTACAGCATATGATTCCAGCTTTGGAATAGCGCATTTCCGTGGAAACCACCGTTTTTATGGGTAACTTCTTATGTGGCTCACTCACCGCGAAAGGTGACCAATAATCCGAGCTTGTGCTCCTTCCCTTATAACCTCGTTGTCGACGGAAATTTAAACGCTAATCTCTTCCTTCTCCGCCCCTCATCCAGCAAAAGATCGGCTGAATGGAAATTTTGGCGAGCGTGTTACCTCCAGAAGCATGTCCTGCAAAATCACCTGATCTGAATCATTGTAGGGATACCTAATATAACGCGTTTCCCAGGTACACGTTCAGTCTCTATCAGATCTAAAGGCCAATGTACAGGAACATATTTCTGAGCTTCCAATGAAACTCCTGCGAGCAACCGTTCATCGCCCTGTTTTATGGATGCAGCACACCGTCGATGTCACCGGTGTTCATATTGAAAAAGATGTGTAAACAGAGGTTAGTAATAAAATCTGTAATGTGGCTCTCTATTCTTTCCATGTCGTGATGCTAACCCATTACATTTGGAATCATTTCTATACGTATTTCTGGCATTAATAGTGCCCTGGTGGGCCCAATTCGAATTAAGGATTTCCATAGTCAACCGGTTCTTCCTTAGTCATTAGCATATCTACCAAGTTTATGCCATGCGATTAATTGCAGCCCGCACTGGAACTCCATGAGTAGTTGAACCTTAGTTATAACTACCTGATACAGGGACCCAATTGTTTCTGGTACTTTGCAAACAGAATATAATTATAACTACCTGATACAGGGAAACAATTGTTTCTAGTACTTTGTAAACAGGGTACATCATTTTGTAATGTCAGGATACGGAGATAAAAATGTGTTTTCTTTTTAACTCTGATAGTTCTAGGAAACGCAATTTTTAAATAGAAAGCATGATAAATTATTAAGAGAAACTTCCAAAGCCGGGCTAGATGGTGCCACGTTAGATCAGTAGTATAGGGATCCTGAATGGGGACACCTACTATGTGTTGTCAGGATCGCGTTGTGGAAACAGTGCAAAGTTGATTAAATGGTGCTTTATCCAAGCAGTGAAGTTGATGTAAGTGGAACTAGAACTGTGAGATATACTGGTGATGGAAGGCCCTCACTGTTCCCATGAGTGATGTGGTAGGTGGCCAATCTGAAGTCCCACGGGCGGCAGGTCATTGTTACTTTCATGCTGTGGTATCAGGAGTGGGAAGCATGATGTTCACAAGAAGTGCTGGAACATCTAAAATATAGATACCGTAATAATATCTGTATAAAGTGCTTTAATATGAACGCCATCATTTAGAGCTGGAGAACTCTGGTATCTATGGAGACGGAGCAGAAATTCCCGCCATAGCTCGTGTTCTGTCACATAAATAGTGACAGTCTCTCTATAGAGGGGGGAGGGAGGGGGGAAGATTGATGGGATAGCCTGTTGCTCCACATAACATGAGCTATCTGCCTTCCTCTTTCCCTCTTAATGAACATTCTGCTGAATGTGTAACTTGTGCTGATAACCGAGATTGATATGCGGTGTTGATTTTTTCTTCTTGCTGAAAATCTGTGTCACATCGTATCCTCTACTTAGTGTTGTCTGTGGCTTTGCTAGCATGAATTTAAGAAATGAATGAAAATTCTGTCCCATTGTGTAACATTCCTTTCTTTTTTAAGAAGTTCGTCCCGAATTTTACCTTCTCTATCAGACACTCAACTAGTCTGTACATGTTTAGTTTTTATTCTCAATTGGTTCACTTCCTTGCTTCTTGAGCTGAACCGTAAAACTAATAATTTTGGTGTTAATTGAACTATCTAACCTTACTCCGACCACAATCTATTGGTTATGAACTGTAGATTAAAACTGAAGAAACTGCAAAAAGGTGGGAATTTAAGGAGATGGGACCTGGATAAACTGAAAGAACCCGAGGTTGTACAGAGTTTCATGGACAGCATAAGGGAACAATTGACAGAAATGGGGGAAAGAAATACAGTAGAAGAAGAATGGGTAGCTTTGAGGGATTAAGTAGTGAAGGCCGCAGAGGAGCAAGTAGGAAAAAGACGAGGGCTAGTAAAAATCCTTGGGTACCACATGAAATATTGAATTTAATTGCTGAAAAGAGAAAATATAAAAATGCAGTAAATGAAGCAGGCAAAAAGGAATACAAACGTCTCAAAAATGAGATCGACAGGAAGTTCCAAATGGCTCAGCAGGGTTGGCTAGAGGACAAATGTAAGGATGTAGAGGCTTACATCACTACGGGTAAGATAGATACTGCCTACAGGAAAATTAAAGAGACCTTTGGAGGCAAGGGAACCACTTGTATGAATATTAGGAGCTCAGATGGAAACCCAGTTCTAAGCAACGAAGGGAAAGCAGAAAGGTGGAAAGACTATGTACATGTACTTGAGGACAATATTATGGAAATGGAAGAAGATGTAGATGAAGAAGAAATGGGAGATACGATACTGCGTGAAGAGTTTGACAGAGCAGTGAAAGACCTGAGTCGAAACAAGGCCCCGGTAGTAGACAACAATCCATTACAACTACTGACGGCCTCGGAAGAGCTAGTCCTGACAAAACTCTACCATCTGGTGAGCAACATGTGCGAGACAGGCGAAATACCCTCAGACTTAAAGACTAATATAATAATTCCAATCTCAAAGAAAGCAAGTGTTGACAGATGTGAAAATTACCGAACTATCAGTCTTGTAACTCACAGTTGCAAAATACTAACGCGAGTTATTTACAAACGAATGGAAAAACATGTAGAAGCCGACCTCGGGGAAGATCAGTTTGGATTCCGTAGAAATGTAAAACGAGGGTAATGTAATGTAGTCGAACTAAGTCGGGAGATGCTGATGGTATTAGATTAGTAAATGAGAGACTTAAAGTAGTAAAGGAGTTTTGCTATTTGGGGAGCAAAATAACTGAAGTAGAGAGGATATAAAATGTAGAGTGGCAATAGCAAGGAAAGCGTTTCTGAAGGAGAGAATTTTGTCAATGTCGAGTATAGATTTAAGTGTCAGAAAGTCGTTTCTGAAAGTATTTGTGTGGAGTGTAGCCATGTATTGATGTGAAACATGGACGATAAATAGTTTGGACAAGAAGAGAATAGAAGCTTTCGAAATGTGGTGCTATAGAAGAATGTTGAAGATTAGGTGGGTAGAACACGTAACTAATGAGGAGGTATTTAATAGGATTGGGGAGCAGAGAAATTTGTGGCACAACTTGACTAGAAGACTAGCAGAACATGACCTGAGGCCTCAAGGGATCACAAATTTAGCATTGGAGGGCAGCGTGGAGGGTAAAAATCGTAGAGGGAGACCAAGAGATGAATGCACTAAGCAGATTCAGAAGGATGTAGGTTGTAGTAGGTACTGGGAGATAAAGGATATATTAGCATGGAGAGCTGCATCAAACCATTCTCAGGACTGAAGACCACAACAACAACAACAACCTTACATTGTGTTTCTGGTCTCTTTTCCTACTAATAGTACACGTTGTAGTTTGTATTCTTACTTCTTATCATTACAGTCTGATTACAATTACTTGACATTTGAGACTTCACGTGTTGCAGTCGGTTTTCTATAATCAGAGCGCTCAGCGACACGACCGATCCGTTCACCGTTGCCAAAGTGCCACAAATGTATATCAGTTCACTTCCGTTTCTTGTCTGTGATACATTCTTGATGTGTTTGGATCTCGAATAATGGATCTGGCCATTTTATTTCGTATTTCATCGTACATTATAACCACACCCCTATAACAACACACACCCATAACTATGCTAATGATATTCACATGTTTCATACACAGCAGTGTCTAAAAACTACTGAATGTTTCAGCACAAGACGCAATCAGCGTCACACACGCTGTTATCATAATCACATAGATCGGTTTACATTAGATAAACTTGGCACTACATTACACCAAACAGTGTTTTCGAAGGCTGCAGTTGGTCACTGCGACAGAGTAATTACAGTCAAAGATTTAACTAATTCATTCAGTGTTGCAATGTTTAGATATTAACCAGTCATGTTGAAGGTCGCAGGCTCGAATGTCGCCAAATACGTGAAATTCTTAATTTCTAAATCTAATCAAAAGATTTTATAATTCTTATGCAGTTAATTGGTTTAAATGTGTTTTTTTTTAATTTCTAGTTCTTTGCCACGTCATTTTAATCAGCGTATCGACTTTTCTACTTTCTCTTATATTTCTACTTATCATTCTTTTTTCGTTTGGAATCTGCCTTAGCCGTTTATCTGCAATGAAGTCCTAACGAGGACTGCTCGGCGAATGGTAACGCTGCAGCTCGAGTTAGGAGTGAGAGGATAGCTTCAGATAATGAATGATAACAAGAAATTACAATTCCCTTTCAGCGCTGATACTGAACTTTTCCTGACATGAGTTTGCTCGTAGAGGTGATATTAGTTCTACCGCAGATTGTTGACCACCACATTCTCGGATGCATCACACATCGTGATGTTGACGTTGGGTTACGGCATGAGTTTAAATTGAGGTCTACAGAACGCGTCAAGTGCGACAGTTGTTATTGGTCACTTAAAATCAGCTGTTGACAGAGCTTCCCGAATTTCCGACATACCTTGCGGCGGTCAGTCATAACATTGTTCCGCGTTACACATTACTGCGTTACCGAGTGGTAACCGGCGGCCGACGTGGCGACACCATAGCGGGAAGTGACAGACTAGTATGTATATATCCCCACAGGAATCAGATGGGTTCGTAATACGTTTGTACAGGATATTTAGCGTTTTAAGCAGAAGTAAATCGTAGAAATAAGTACTACAATCTAGATAATACTTATTGTGGGTACAGTAACTGTTATTACGTTTTGCTGGCGTTCCTCATGATATTGCTTTGTATGTTGTAGCAAATCGTCAACTGAAATTCTTCTCTTTACCGAGATAATCGCTTAATCTACTGAGTGTAATACATGGAATTCAAGTTTATGTAAAGAAAGGTTAGGTTCTCTATGGGAAAAATGCGCAATACAGCAGTGCTCGAGAAAAGGTAATAATTATTGTTCTGTAACAGCAGCTGGAATATAAACCTTGTTCCAACTATGCGGCACTCGATTTCGTTAATATGTGATCAGGCAATTCACAACTCTGTTTTTGTCCTCACTGTTAATTTTCAAGTTCGGTAACAGATGACAAACAGAACTTGGGGTGAAAATATGAGTAAATACAGTTGTCCCATTTCTTTTATTTTTGAAAATATGTCTGCAATTAGTACTTCCCTTTTACATCCTACTGCTTCCATTTTCCCTAGGTAATTGTATTTCACTTGCGTGTTCCTCAGTCTGGACTACCGTTGCTAGACAAATGGTAACACTCTCTCTTATACAGTTGTCTACACTGGATGAAGTGCAGTCGTATTATGCCCAAGATACTCCTGAACGTAAACATAGGCACACCACGTGAGAGAAAAGGAATTACCACCAATCCCCTCCCTCCTTTAAATCATTGCTTACCTCTAGAATCGTAGACAAGCAAATAGAAACCAATGTTAAGTGGATCAAATGGCTCTGAGCACTGTGGGACTTAACTGGTGAGGTCATCAGTCCCCAAGAACTTAGAACCACTTAAACCCCACTAACCTAAGGACAGCACACACATCCATGCCCGAAGCAGCATTCGAACCTGCGACCGCAGCGGTCGCGTGATTCCAGACTGTAACAACTATAAACCGCTCGGCCACCCCGGTCGGCAAGGAAGGTTAACCTGGTTCAATTAACATATGTATATCGCAACATAACCCATGTACAATTAGAGTATAATAGTGTAAACTTACCCTATTTTCCCATGGATCTAAGTTCATATAGTACAGTCAGCGTAGTTTCTCCTCTCCCAGGCATTTTCTGTTTTTCTGGTAATACTGAAGAAGCCTGTGATAATGTGTCAATCGTTCATTTAACTGTTTGGAACCACACAGTAAATCCTTGCATATTCCAAACTGAGGTTACAAAGTAAACAGTTGACATTCCCTGTTAACTGCCTGTGCCTTCTCCTGCATTTATTGACTTTTACCTAATGCCTACTGCTACTTTTGTTCTTAAGATACCTTTGTTTGTATGCTTTACTGCAGGCCTGTGATCCACTTCATATTCAAACTCACTCAATTTGAGTGCCCATTTTGATAAATGGCTTGAAATACGTTTTAGGCCTGACAACCATTTCAAGGATGAAAGATCTCTTATTATTTTAAATTTCTGATCAAACAAATAACAACAAAAATGAAAATACATTACAGTCAACGACCCTTCTTTGGTTCTTGAGCAGTTTTCCTTACCCTTCTTCAGTGGTTTAGATGTGTATGTCGCAGTGTGTACCTTCCCATTCTAATTCGCAGAATATAGAAGAACGCACTGTCACCAGCAATACAGAAAAGTAGGAATGCCTTTCGAAATCAAAGAATACTAACACAGGACAAAAATTTTTTATCAGTATTTCCTTTAATTTCTGAACGGCTGTGTGATACTATACATTCCATTGAATCTTAACTCCCTTGCAAACTAATTACGTTAATGGCTGTGCAATTTCAGGATGTGTCTTTACAAATTTGCGATAAGAGTTACTTAAGACAGTAAATGATTGTAACTGTTTTGTTGGTTGCAGTGCTGCAAAATCACACGCAGCTGATGTAAGATGAGAATCCATTCCCATTCCTACTTGATGGAGAGTATGATAAAGGCAATTAACTGTCGTTTGAGGAAATTTACACTTCTCCATGCTAACTGGGACACGTGCTTTTCTTAGTCTGCTCAACGCTTCATCCAATCGTTTCACATGCTCCTCTAAATTTCTTGAATAAACTGTAATATCATCAAGATATCTTTGGTATGAACACACAGAGTATTCTGTCTAACAAGCGCTTTATACGCTGTTTTAGGTATGTCTTCTGGACATACTTCAATATGATGATAATCACTTATAAGCTTCATGGCGGAAAAATATTCACTTTGTCCCAAGTTGTCTACCGTTTCTGTGATGATCAGGATTGGATCTGCATATGTAATGGTGCATGTGTTTAAGAAGCAGTACTCGCATGAGAATAATTAGTTCTTGGTTCCATCAAATGACATTTTTGGTACAGCAACAATATTTGCCAGCAAATAAATATCAGTGTGTCCTATTAGATACCTGTTGACCTATAAATTCATCTACTAGTGGTTGTAGGCATTTCTCTATTCGATACAGCTATTTGTAGGCATGTGTATTATCACATGTTGGATTGTGATGTTGCCTTACAGGTGTTGCTGATAACATACCATTTAACCTAAACAAGTCTAACGCTCTAAATAATAACATTTCCATGGCATCCTACCCACTGTATTTCAAAATACAAATTCGGACTTGTGATCCAATGGAAAATTCAACATGTAATTGAGCTGTAGCTTTCTTCAGTCTTGCTTGTCTTGGGTTAGGCTTTGTTTGCTGTCCTGTTGTTTTATTTCTCCTGCAGTTATTGTGATAATTTTCCTGTCCTCTCCGTGAGTGGCAGCAGAAGCGTGTATCGATAGTAGTACTGCTGCACTGCCTTTGGTGTTGTGCAAATAGTTTCCAGGTGGGCGATGTGTGACTAGTTGGTTGGTTGGCGTGGAACAGCAAGGAAGGCTCCGTCACACTCACTCTGTGCGGGGCCTCTGGTAGTGTGCACATGCAGTTGGAATGTGAGGTGCTGCTCGTGAGTGGTACGATGTTCGTCGCCCACCGATCTCGTACATGAAAGTTGAGTTCTCAACCTACTGTCGAGCCTCAATTGTTTACATTTCTTCGTTTGATCCTCGTAGTCGCTTTTGGAACATTTTCTTTAAGTTCTCTCCTGTAGAGACGTTTGGTTTCTGTGAGAGCGCCAAACGTATTGTGCATCGAAATGTCGCCATGTTGGCCATTGCTGCGGTGGCTAATCTCTCGTCGCATCAAGCTTTTCAATTACGGGATTTGTTACAGTTTTCCTCAGCTTCTTATGATAACTTGGGGGTTACTAATGTTCCTAATTATCATATCCGTCTATCCCGCGATATTCCGTTCAGGCAGTCACCATATCGCCTCTCACCCCCGCTAAGGTGAAGATACTCAAGACTAAGATATCGCAAATGCTCCAACAAAGAGTGATTAGGATTTCTACATCTGCTTATGCTTCCCAAATATTCCTTGTTCCTAAGGATCAAAAGGGGGGGGGGGGGAGGAGGTTAGACCTGTGGTTGACTGCCGCCGTTTTAACTCTAAGTTTATCTTCAAATCGTTGATCTGCATAATTCTTTCACTTGGTTTGCAGGCGCTTAGTTAGCTGAAGAGTATAAACATATATTCGCATTTTGCACTGATGGGAATTTGTTTTAGTTTAAAAGAGTTCCCTTTGGTCTAGCGCCCGTTGCCGCTGTCCTCACTCGTTTGCTGGATAATATTCTTTGGGACTTGAAGTTATTCTGTGTGTATAATAATTTGGACGAATTAGTTAGCTATAGCCATTCGTGTTAGGACAATTTGGATCATATCCAGCAAGTTCTTTTGAGATTAGTGGGAGCCAGGTTCACAAACCTAGTAAGATGACTTTAGCCAGGCAGAAGGTGTCCTTCTTAGGTCACATGGTGTCGGGTCAGAATATTCGCATCGAATCAGAAATAGACGGCATACACACACATACTCATGAGAATGCAATTCAAATGCATATAACCACACTGTCTGGCTGTTGAGGCCACACTCTTAGCAGCAGCCCATGATTGGAGGAAGCAACTATGTGGAGGTAATAAGGTTGAGACTGGGGCTGGGAGGGGAGTGTCAGACTTCATTAGTCATTGTCGTCACCCATGTAGCTCCTTCCGTCTTCATATCCCAGCACTACACAGCCCTGTATTCCCCCAAACCATAATCAGTCTTCTTACTTCTTTTCTATTATGGCCCCCCTCCCCACCCTGCTCTTTCTGCAGCCTCTTGACTGCACCTAGTGGCCCTACCCTCTCTCAACCTTGTCCCTATATGCTGCCACTAACAACACTTTTTCCCCCATCCCTATCCTGCTGTCCCTCCCACTACCTGTCCCAGCCTCTCCTTATCCCACCACCAGTTTGCTTCTCCCATCATGTGTTAATGCTCGCAGTGTGGCCTCAACAGCAAGAGTGTGTGCTCAAGTGTGTGTGTGTATATAGTGTGTGTGTGTGTGTGTGTGTGTGTGTGTGTGTGTGTGTGTGTGTGTGTGTATGCTGCCTATTTCTCATGAAGGTCTTGCTGGCCGAAAGCTTGGTTTGTGACAGTCTGTTTTTGTGCATATCTGCGACTCAGCATCTCTGCTATACAGTGTGTAGCAACTATCGTTTTCATAATATTGTGAGAGGCTGTGATCATCTGTTGACTTATCAGTATCATTTTCATTGAATATGTATAAATGTTCTACTATAATTACCTTACAAAATTATCTAGGCATACTGGAACCATAGATTCACCATTAATGTACCTTATTGTACACTGCTTCTGCTTATAAAACAATGTACCATCTAACGCTTCATTTTTCTCCCGTGGCTCAACCATGACCTAATACTCATTGTAGTACATCGATATCCATGGTTACCCAAATCAGCTGTAGTGTATGCGTGCATGCTAGTATTTTGTCACATGAAGCTGTCATAAATGCTCATGTTCTCAGTTCACTAGGTGATTTGTTAGTAATATATGTACCTGGCAACATAGAAACATTTACAGCTGTTGAACTTATTAGGAACTAACTCCCGCTACGTTAGGTTCTATGTTGCCAAAGATATATTTTGGTGCGATGTCTAGCAACGAAATCTAGTATGAGAATAACGGCATGTCACTGTCCCACAATTCTCAATGCTCCCATGCTCATGAAACCCATTAATTTCTATCTTAAAGCAGAGATCTGTTGTCCACAATTACTCCAGTCAGTTTTTCTTACTCCACGAAAACTATATTTTGAAATGTTTGGTCTATTACTGCCCATGAGTTCCAGACTAATGACAGACAGATGTGCACCAGTGTCTACCAGGAAAATGTATCTTCCTTGCTTTTCACTTAGACATAAAACTGCAGTCGATCTCTGCTGATATGTTTGCTGGATTATGGTCTACTGGGAATGTTACCTGGCGGAAGAAAAATTCTCGTTTGAGATTAACGACAGCTTCTGTTCGTTTCATTTAAACAGCTTCTTATTTCTACATTTGTCTGCTTTGTGGCTAAAGCGTTGTAGTTGGTGTCACTGCTCCTTAAAGTGCCCTTTCTTCCAACACTGATAATCTTTTCCTTCATAAGCAAACATTCATCTATCACTTCGTACTATCGTAGCAATGTCGATATCCTATGAGTGCATGCCCGTCCGCTGAGCCACATCTAAATCATCCGTACTCTTCATACCGACTCTACAGAAAGTTTCCGCTGTATCTCCTTGCAGAAAGACGTCTACAGCCATGTTTTTTCACTTCTCTAAGCATGACATGACCCGCTTCTGGATTTGCAACTCGTATGTCTGCGTATGCACTTTTAGAATTTTATCAGAAAATGTTTCGATAGTATCATTGGCTTTTTGCACTAGTTCACTCAATGTCTCTCAAAAAAATCTAGGAGTACATTTTACGGTATTTCTTCCGTAATCCCTCTTCTAACATTTCGAACATGTGAACTTTTCTAAGTGTCTCGTAATACGGCAGCTACGTTTTTGTCTCACCTGTCTGTCGTTCCGTAGACTCATAAGATATGCTCCATTACTCGGTTGGACTGTAATAGAAGTTAATTTATGAGTCTGTCACGTTCTTTTCTATTTTACAGTGGAAGCTTGTTATCATGTTAGCTGGTGCAGGACCTACGAGGAAGGAAGGTACACTCACGACTGCCTTAAGCGTACAGGGTACTTTTCCAGCTCAATATTGTGTAAAAATCAACAACCATCTCTTTCAGGCACTCTTTATAATGTATATGTTTTGTAGATTTCTTCTTGATATCAGATAAATGCCACACAGTTAATAAACACATTAGAAGTAATTTAAATATTTTTGAACATGCTTAGTGTTATCAAAAAAGTTTCAAAGAAACTGGTACATTTATCTCCCACAATGCTTCCTCAAATTGAGATATCATTTAATCCAATGTTATACATTTGAAGGAGACAAAATTTTTACGAGACATGCATGACATCGTGACTGAGGTACTAAATATTTTTAAATCTACCTATTATGTATATTACAGGGATGAAAAAGTATCACATCCAACATTTTAATTTTCATACTTTTTCCTAATCAAAGCTATTTTTTCCCTAATTTAGTTGATTCTGCAATAAAGTTTAGGTCTACTACATACGTACGGACTAGAGAAAGTTACAGACAAAAATTAGAGAAATGTTTTATAAACTTTAGGAAATATTCTGAAAGAAACAAATGCAGGAAATTGCGGATAAAGGTATGAGTCCAATTAAACTCTGCCTCAGAACATGCTTGAAGCATATTCTTCACCCTGCAGCATAAATTAAATGAAATTCTTAGCTACATTTTTTTTCTCTTGAAGTCTCGTTACGTCTGAACTGCTACTGCTCACATCATTGCAGCCTAGATGGACTAGCTCGCTGGCCAGTGCTGCGCTGGTTAAATGCGCCGATGCAGTAGTTGTACCGCATTATCCCTCAGTCCATGTGCATGTAACAGAGCATAAAACGTATCCTTACGATCGTGCTTCACTGTACTGGAGACAGCTTCTCTTCCTTTCTTGTGGAACGAAATCCAGTCAGATTCAAGTTCACGCAGAGGAATATATGGTGTAATGTTTACATAATGTTTACTCTTATGATGAATAAAGTGTATCAAAAGTGGAAAGCTCATGAAAATGAAATATTTTCAGACATAGATTATGAACAAACAATGGTTGAGATCTTACAATCAAAGCTTGGGGATAAGTATAGTACTTACTCTACGAATTAGAAGAGAGTACTTTCTATTTCCAAGGAGATAGGATTGTATTATTCATTCACATCTCTGAGAATACCGCTACTTTTTTCTTTACAAAATTTAGGTAATATTACTCGGCTTTCTTTTCCTTTTTTTAGAATAAACAGCATCTGCCCTGTCACTTATATTTCACACACATGGTTACTTGCCCAACAATTAAATTTCATTCTTTATGGAATGTCGATTCTTTCGTGTCCTCCAAAAAATTCAACACTCCCGGTCAAACTGTAAATAATTGCTTACCTGGGCCATGTCAGTTGACCCTAGCTCGCTTTTATGAACCTATTCTAAAACTTTTATTCACTAAGTGTGTACTTACTGGAGAACAGTAACTAGCCACAAACGTACCCTAGATAATTATAAAATAGTATTAATACTGAAATAATAAAATATAACCAGAATATCTCAAAGGAAAATAGGATATAATTCATTTCATAGCAGTTAGGCAAGAGGTGATCGCTTTTATTTTGCCTTAATTTATTCATAATTTGAATGTATTCAGGTGTGACGAACTAAGCAGATTATAAAGTGCAATTCCTGAGCTTCTCGTTTGCTTCTCGCTTTACAGTGGTCTGCATACACTTTGCAAAAGTTTTTCTTAAGGTCTCAGTGTGAATAATGGTCTCTAATCTTTTTGGCAATGGGGTATGCTGATCAGTAACTGATTTGGAATTAAATTGCCCCCACCCATTCTTGTGGTTCGTTGTTTCTGTAATGCCGACCCTTTGTGGCCCTCTTAAAGGAAGTATTGTAATTGCGGATTAATAAGGATTTTCGAATAAATAACTTTTTAATGTCTATCTAAAAGCCTCAGATAAACAAATTTTATATCAACAGAGAGCCGAACGAGGCGGAATGAGTGTTGTAGCCGCTAGCTTTGACTTCCTCACAAAGTTCATCAGTCATAATTTCGCTCTGTTTCACGCCATTTCCTTTGATTCACTTTTTAAATTGTATTTTTCAGGCTTTCAGATCTCACAAAACAAGTTACCATCGCACATACGTATTGTTGGTATACATGAAAAAAGAAACTGCCAATACTGTATGTTAATGATCAATTTTAACGGGTCTGCGAGCGGTCGCCGAATTTTACTTTTCTAAATCTGAGAGTCAGATGGAAAAGTAATCGGAAATTTCTAATTTGCAAGGAATATTGTTTGGGGAGAAGTTTGCTTCGCTTCGGATTCTCAAGACCACGAAATGTTGGAACATTTCGAGTCGGATAAGTTTGATTCTCAATGCTCAATCGGCCCTTTTAATTAAATTTATGCCGGTATCAAGCAGTTACAATTCTTATCTCGGTAAGATGGCAGCAATGGTGGCTAAACCGATAGTATCCAAGCAGGTTATTTGTATTTATGCAACACGACTAACCCACATTTTCACTTGGCAACTTTTAATAACATATTAAAGAGATTAATGGTATTAAGTAATAAGATTTGAGTCAATATTCTCATTTGAGTTCACGAAGATACACTCATTCAAGGAAGTGAGAAGAAAAGGTAACGAAGGAAGTAACAAAATACGTATGGCAGAAAAATTTATGCGATGAATTCACAAAGATATCGTAATTTCGACTTGTTATTCTAAATTTTAAAACACTCTGGACACATGTTTTACATGTAAGACAGTTTCCTTTATCATTAGTGACACAGTTCACAATTAGCTTCCTATATTTAAAGAAAATAATAAATTTTGCATAACAGAAAACGCAAGGAAAAATTACTAATATGTTGTTATAAATACTGCACAATAAGAATTTCGGTGTGGACGAATGGAATCTTTTCCAGGGGTGGAAGTGCGAACATTATGTTGATCCACGACTCTCAGCCTCTGAGTACTCCGAGGTCTCTATCTAAACGTATTGTCCGACTTTCCAATAGTGAATAAGTCCCCATAAATCCTACAAACAACAATAAACCATTTTGTAGAAAATAACTAGTGATGTGAGGTATTACAATTGTTTCGTGACTCCTCCTTCATATGTTCTACAATAGTCACACCTTGCTCAATACACTATATAGCTGTAATTTTACGATAAAATGTTGTGCCCTTAAAATAATAACTGCAAACATAACCTTGCTTTGTTAAAGATAACATTTGTGAATCAATCAACTCCGAAAAGTAGGGAAGGATATGCATATTCCTCTATTAAACCGAAGACATCTGAACGCAGACCTTACCAGATTTTACTTTTTCTGAGTTGTATTATGAGATGATTAATTGTGAGGTATGAAGTCAAGACTAAGAAATGTTCGTTGTGACAACGGCACGATTAAGCTAATTTCTACTACTGAATCAAGGTAATACTAATACGCGCAGCGTACTAGTCGACCGCTGTGCCTCAGCGTTTCTAGGCGCTTCAGTCCGGAACCGTGCTGCTGCTACGGTCGCACGTTTGAATCCTGCCTCGGGCATGAATGTGTGTGACGCCTTCAGATCAGTCAGGTTTAAGCAGTTCTAACTTTCGGGGAGAGATGATCTCAGATACTAAGTTCCATAGTGCTTAGAGCCATTTGAACCATTCTGAGCAGCGTGCTAGTTGGTTGTAATTTATCATTGTTTCTCTAATGACACTGAACAACATAAATTGAAGCAACTGGATATACATGCGTCACACATTTTGTTTTAGTATGGAGCATATTTCGTCCGATAAGCGAATATAGTACAAAGATAGTAAAAAAGACCTGATATATTCTATCCTGATTGGGAACGTGTCACTCTAACGCTCTAAGATTTATGTGGAAGAAGTACTTTGTAGCTTCCCCGTTGTGGCCGAGTGCTTCTAGGAGGTTCAGTCTGGAACCGCGCGCCTGATACGGTCGCAGGTTCGAATCCTGCCTTGGGCATGGATCCCTGTGATGTCCTTAGGTTAGTTAGGTTGAAGTAGTTCCAAGTTCTAGGGGACTGATGACCTCTGATGTTAAGTCCCATAGTGCTCAGAGCCATTTGAGGTGCCACGAAACTAGTATTCGACACTTTGATATCATTGTTGATTTGATGTTTAAACGTACGTGACACAGCCGAGAGTACTTCAGCCACGAAAGTCTTCAGTAATAGTTTGGCGGGCGCGGGCATTCCCACATCGTTTGCGGTTTCTGTCGGCAAGACCATCTAAATGCCAAACAGTTCCCAACTAATAACATATTCAACTTTTCCAAAATTCTTATGACTTTAGTGAACAGGTAGTTCAACGGTAACGTCTTATATCTTTCGTAACGTCTTTTTCGCCATCAACTGTGTTGCACTGCAGTACTGAACGAAAGTGTCTAAGAATTTAGGAATGATGGTGCACTTACGCAACGATAGTACGGTCTGGGCTAAACATAATTGTTCGCATCACATTGTAACCTCCCCACAAAATAAAATAGAGTAACTTCCCAACAAAATAAAATACGAATAATGTTCTCATTAAGCGTAACTACCCAACAGTGAAAATATAATACAATGTGACAAACCTACAACCTTTCAATAATTGACAGTCAATTTAACCTGGTAAATTTTGGACGTCAACAATGCTGCGTAATGGAACTGATACATCATTCTGAATAAACTGAAAAATCTTACCTTAATTAGGTCACCGTTAACGCGTATATACCTGCTCCTATAATAAATTTTTCCTGGCGCAGCTAAGTGCAATGCTGGCCGATGGATTTGTCTTATATAAAGGAAAAACTTTCTTTTTTTCAATAATCGGGATGGCCAATGATTGGAGAAATTAGTGAATTCTTTAAATTGAGATTAATGTCAAATGTTTCTTTTTATGAGAAAGCTTATTATTAACAGATTTTTTTAAAAACATTTACATGGGACTGGATGTGACAATACTACATATGCGCGAGGCTGCTTTTACCTTATCCTACAATGCTCAGGCTCCGCCATCGTTGCACACGACCGTCCCAGCCAACACGATACACCAGACACGGCTGCTCGCTAGCAACAACATACTGTTACTACTATACAAGTTCCTACTGCAGTCAATACGGCTCTTTGGTCTCAGATTCTCTTATAGCTTACATATCGCAGGCAGCGCGTGAGCAATACATCGAAATTACATCAGCTCGAGTGCGCTAGCAACAAATTCCTTAATTATGGACCTCTTACATAACCCTCCACTGGGGGCAAAAATTTGGCAGCGATGGTGAGTCAATGGGACTTGCCGTGAGCAACAAATTTTTCTATAATCTATTTAGTTTACTAAGGCTAAAATCACAGAGTGTATACATCATTGATTAGTGCACAACATATTAGGAAATTAAATAAAGTGCACACCCACTGAGTACAAAACATATTCAGAAATGACAAAGTGTATACGCAATGAGTACAAAATATATTAACAAATGACAAAGTACACACGTACTGCTTAAGTGTTTAGCATGTTTACATGAACTGATCACATTAACAAATGAAATAAAGTGCACACGCACCATAAAAGTTTAACATTTTGTACGTGCTGAATTCATTAAGAAAAGAAATAAAGTGCACACGCACGATATGTGTCTATCATTTTACAAGATTTTAAATGCACTGTATAAGCCTTTACTATTTTACAGGAACTAGGAATGGAATGGGAAGGATTACATCATGGTTGTAGCACAGTAGGTAGCACGTAGCTGCACTGAAAGTCCATATCTTTCTACACAAGCACAACACCAACTGAGACCATCTGAAGTTTTCTTCCCTGAAGTATTTACCAGTGTAGCCAAGACACAGAAATGTTTTAATATTCAGTGTTATCATCTGTAGTACATTAGGTACACCAAACAGTGGGACCATAATAACATCTCCATCGTTCAAGGTGATGGACAGCTTTATATGTGAACACCATGTTTTTGTAGAATCCATACTCTTACAGCAACGTAGAATTAGTGAAAAAACCAATATAGTGCTCCATGATCATGAGGATGGACAGGATAGACAGATATTGCAGTAATTAGGTCAGAAGGTGAAGGACACATTAAGTCTTATGTTAGTCATCATAGAATTACACTAGTGTATCAACCGATATGAACAGTTATTGGCACTCATTGGCTAGTTACTAAAGATGTAAGTATTGAGTGTTACAAAACACTAATCATATTTCATCTGATTTAATCAGTGGCATTCATTGGCCAGTTACTGAACATGTAGCAGGTATTGAGTATTACAAAACACTATTCATAACTCATGTGATTGGATCAGTGGCATTCACTGGCCAGTTACAAAGTATTCATATAGTGTTACAAAACATTATTCAGTGTTATTTACAAGTCATTATTTAAAACAGGAGTTATTGAGTGTAGCATCAAGTTACTGGTGTTTATATATGATATCATGTAAATGACATAAGACATATTTAAAATGTAAGACAGTGGAACTATTCTTGAAGGTCGATAGCCCAATAATACGTAGATATAATGGAATCAATATACAGAAAATTTCCATTATGTTTAGGACTAAAATATATCTTAAACTGGTAGCATTATTTAGTTGTATAGTGGTAATAGCTGGGACTTGTAATATTTTTTTTGTTCGTAGCAATGCATTGCACTGTGATCGATAATTAATTGCTGGTGCAAAAAAATATTTGCTTTTGAATTATTGTTGGAAATAAGGGTTATTAACGCCATTCGTCAACAGTCAGCTGTATCAGGGTTATGAAACAAGTACAGTATATGTGATCACATTCATAAATGATAGACAACTGGGTAAAAAAAATGCAACTACTAGAACAGGTTCATTAACTAGCTACTTATTGCATATTATGTCACAAAAAGTTTCTCCTGGAAAAAAAATACAAAAGGGATTATTGAGCTGAAAGAAGAAATGCATATTATGCTGAAAAATAGTGAACTTCGAATTAACAGCTAATGAAACGTGTACTTAATATGTATGTACTCTAGCTGTCTTTTCCAAAACATTCAGTCATTATACTATGCGACATAAGACATACTGTCAAAAGGAACTGCAACAAATACTTAAAAAACTACATAGCATTTCTTAACTAACAGTAAATATATTATCATTATCATCAGCATAGAAAAAATTCATTATTCATATTAGCATATTCTTCATATAACTATTCATCATTTATTATCATCTGCATAAAATAGACACTTTATTATGCATATTCATATTAGCATTTACTTCATCAAACATTCATTATCATTCATTACTTCATATAGTATAGAGTTTCTTACTTCTAGCATATTTCATCACGAAAATTAACATCTGTAGTTCTGTCTGACAGTCTGCATCAATCGCCTTGTATTCTGAAAGAAAAATAATTAGTCAAGGCTGCTATCATACGATGTGTACAGTATATTCTGGTTAATGCTTGTTAATTCTGATCCATTTACTCTACAAGACAATATATTGCATTTTCTTTCCTTCATTCTGATGGTAAAATTTCTCATTTCATAGTAAACTACTATGAAATGGAAATTTTACCACTCCCCATATGAACCATGGACCTTGCCGTTGGTGGGGAGGCTTGCGGGCCTCAGCGATACAGGTAGCCGTACCGTAGGTGCAACCACAATGGAGGGGTATCAGTTAAGAGGCCAGACAAAGGTGTGGTTCCTGAAAAGGGGCAGCAGCCTTTTCAGTAGTTGCAGGGGCAACAGTCTGGATGATTGACTGATCTGGCCTTGCAACATCAACCAAAACGGCCTTGCTGTGCTGGTACTGCGAACGGCTGAAAGCAAGGGGGAAACTAAAGCCGTAATTTATCCCGAGGACATGCAGCTTTACTGTATGATTAAATAATGATGGCGGCCTCTTGGGTAAAATATTCCGGCGGTAAAATATTCCCCCATTCGGATTTCCGGGCAGGGACTACTCAAGATGTTGTTATCAGGAAAAAGGAAACTGGCGTTCTACGGATCGGAGCGTGGAATGTCAGATCCCTTAATCGGGCAGGTAGGTTAGAAAATTTAAAAAGGGAAATGAATAGGTTAAATTTAGATATTGTGGGAATTAGTGAGTTCGGTGGCAGGAGGAACAAGACTTCTGGTCAGGTGACTACAGGGTTATAAACACAAAATCAAATAGGGGTAATGCAGGAGTAGGTTTAATAATGAATAGGAAAATAGGAATGCGGATAAGCTACTAAAAACAGCATAGTGAACGCATTATTGTTGCCAAGATAGATACGAAGCCCACACCTACTACAGTAGTAAAATTTTATGTGCCAACTAGCTCTGCAGATGACGAACAAATTGAAGAAATGTATGATGAAATAAAAGAAATTATTCAGATAGTGAAGGGAGACGAAAATTTAATAGTAATGGGTGACTGGAATTCGAGTGTAGGAAAAGGGAGAGAAGGAAACATAGTAGGTGAATATGGATTGGGGCTAAGAAATGAAAGAGAAAGCCGCCTAGTAGAATTTTGCACAGAGCACAACTTAATCGTAGCTAACAGTTTAAGAATCATGAAAGAAGGTTGTATACATGGAAGAACCCTGGAGTTAGTAAAAGGTATCAGATAGATTATATAATGGTAAGACAGATTTAGGAACCAGGTTTTATGATGTAAGACATTTCCAGGGGCAGATGTGGACTCTGACCACAATCTATTGGTTATGACCTGTAGATTAAAAGTGAAGAAACTCCAAAAAGATGGGAATTTAAGGACATGGGATCTGGATAAGCTGAAAGAACCAGAGGCTGTACAAAGTTTCAAGGAGAGTACAAGGGAACAATTGACAGGAATGGGGGAAAGAAATACAGTGGAAGAAGAATGGGTAGCTCTGAGGGATGAAGTAGTGAAGGCAGCAGAGGATCAAGTAGGTAAAAAGACGAAGGCTGCTAGAAATCCTTGGGTAACAGAAGAAATATTTTATTTAATTGATGAAAGGAGAAAATATAAAAAAGCAGTAAATGAAGCAGGCAAAAAGGAATACAAACGTCTCAAAAGTGAGATCGACATGAAGTGCTAAATGGCTAAGCAGGGATGGCTAGAGGACAAAAGTGAGGATGTAGAAGCTTATCTCACTAGGGGGTAAGACAGATACTGCCTACAGGAAAATTAAAGAATCCTTTGGAGATGGAAGAAGATGTAGATGAAGACGTAATGGAAGATACGAAACTGCGTGAAAAGTTTGACAGAGCACTGAAAGACCTGAGTCCAAACAAGGCGCCCGGAGTAGACAACATTCCATTAGAACTACTGACGGCTTTGGGAGAGCCAGTCATGACAAAACTCTACCAGCTGGTGAGCAAGATGTATGAGACAGGCGAAATACCCTCAGACTTCAAGAAGAATATAATAATTCCAATCCCAAAGAAAGCAGGTGCTGACAGATGTGAAAATTACCGAACTATCAGTTTAATAAGTCACAGCTGCAAAATACTAACGCGAATTCTTTACAGACGAATCGAAAAACTGGTAGATGCGGACCTCGGGGAGGATCAGTTTGGATTCCGTAGAAATGTTGGAACACGTGAGGCAATACTGACCTTACGACTTATCTTAGAAAAAAAGATTAAGAAAAGGCAAACCTAAGTTTGTAGCATTTGTAGACTTAGAGAAAGCTTTTGACAATGTCTACTGGAATACTCTTTTTCAAATTCTAAAGGTGACAGGGGTAAAATACAGGGAGCGAAAGGCTACTTACAATTTGTACAGAAACCTGATGGCAGTCATAAGAGTCGATGGGCATGAAAGGGAAGCAGTGGTTGGGAAAGGAGTGAGACAGGGTTGTAGCCTCTCCCCGATGTTATTCAATCTGTATATTGAGCAAGCAGTAAAGGAAACAAAAGAAAAAATTGGAGTAGGTATTAAAATTCATGGAGAAGAAGTAAAAACTTTGAGGTTCGCCGATGACATTGTAATTCTGTCAGAGACGGCAACGGACTTGGAAGAGCAGTTGAACGGAATGGACAGTGTCTTGAAAGGAGGATATAAGATGAACATCAACAAAAGCAAAACGAGGATAATGGAATGTAGTCAAATTAAATCGGGTGATGCTGAGGGAATTAGATTAGGAAATGAGACACTTATAGTAGTAAAGAAGTTTTGCTATTTAGGAAGTAAAATAACTGATGACGGTCGAAGTAGAGAGGATATAAAATGTAGACTGGCAATGGCAAGGAAAGCGTTTTTGAAGGAGAGAAATTTGTTAACATCGAAAATAGAATTATGTATGAGGAAGGCATTTCTGACAGTATTTGTTTGGAGTGTAGCCACGTATGTAAGTTAAACATGGACGATAACTAGTTTGAACAGGAAGAGAATAGAAGCTTTCGAAATGTGGTGCTACAGAAGAATACTGAAGATAAGGTGGATATATCACGTAGCTAATGAGGAGGTATTGAGTAGGATTGGGGAGAAGAAGTTTGTGGCACAACTTGACTAGAAGAAAGGATCGGTTGGTGGACATGTTTTGAGGCATCAAGGGATCACAAGTTTAGCATTGGACGGCAGCGTGGAGTGGTAAAAATCGTAGAGGGACACCGAGAAATGAGTACACTAAGCAGATTCAGAAGGATGTAGGTTGCAGTAGGTACTGGGAGATGATGAAGCTTGCACAGGGTAGAGTAGCATGGAGAGCTGCATCAAACCAGTCTCACGACTGAAGACAACAACAGTAAACCACTGTGGTTGTTTAATTCGTTTCTTTTACACGGTACTGCTTTCTGAAAAATGATAAGTAAGGATTAATATCTTACATTTAATTCATATACCCATAAAATAAAAACTTGTTTCTAGTAACATAATTAAGCATACAGCATAGTATGACAGAAAACGTATTAGGTCAAAAACATAGTTTTCAAGTGCAAGAATGTACACACAGTATCAATGTAGTCCCAAAAAATGTAAAATAGTCAAGATGTTGAGATATCATTAAGCAAAATGTCAATGTCAGCTGGTGTGTGTTACATCTTAAACATTTCATAGTGCATACAGACAAAAATTCTACTTTAGATAGGAAAACAATCATACACACACAAAAAACTCAGAATGTGCACTGTCTGATATGTAACGACAAGAAAAGCGACCTGCTAACCTTACCTTGCCGGGCACTTGCCAGGAAAAAATATGATAATCATCAGTAAGTGTTCATATCAATAACCGGAAAATGCATTACAATGTGATAAATCAAAGTATGTTCATTCAATAAAGGGTTTAATATTGGAGACATGGTGATTGCCTTTGCTTTTTCTGGTTCTCAAAGTTTCAACATGTACCACATTGGGATGAGGAATGCTGCTAATTCTGTATGGACCAGCGTATAGAATTTCACATTTACTGCATCTACTCTTTCCTCTGTTGGATAAATAGTGTGTGCGTACTAATACCTTCTGTCCAATGTGAAAGTCACGGCGTGTACAAACCTGTTTTTGCTGTCTTCTCCGGCGCTCTACGCCACGTTTGGTGCTGTTGAGCGCAATCTCAATTATTTCATGGTGGCGTAGTCGATGAGATGTATGAAAGGATACTAATTCTTTAACTTTGTTCGGTGGTTCAACATTTTTCAATATAACAGTCGGATATAGCATTGTGGATTCATTTGGTATGAAGTTAATTACAGCCTCGAATGAGAGTATGTGCATATCCCAATCAGTATGTCTGTTATGGCAGTACATTCTACACAGTTTACCAATTTCTTTCATCAGTCGTTCACAATGGTTCGAAGAAGGGTGATACTTGGATATATAGATTGGAGAAATGTTTTTAGCTCTTAACATACGTGTCCATATAGCAGATCGAAATTGTGGTCCATTGTCGGAAATTACTTTCAATACATGCCCTACATGAAATAAAAAATGTTTTACAAATGCATTCGAAATACATTTAGCAGAAGCTTTGCGCAACGGAGTGAAGGTAACAAATTTCGAAGTGAGTTCAACAGCGACAAAGATGTAGCAATAACCTCTATTAGTTCTGGGAATCGGTCCAAAAATGTCTACAGGGGCCATGTGTCTCAATTTAACAGGTACAATGGGATGTAATGGAGGAATATGTGAAGTCGTGTATGATTTAGCTTTCTGGCAGATTTTACATGACGCTAAAGCCCATCGAATACGTTTCTCCATGTTGGCAAAATAACAGTTCTGTCTCAATATAAGAAAACATTTTCTGGCTCCATAATGTGCGTAACTCAAATGAGTATACCAAATTAATTAGTTAACAAGTTCGTCAGGAATGCACAATAACCAGTTGTTGCCGTCAGGGTGAGAGCGGCGGAACAGAATGTTATTGCGTACCGTGTAATGGTTTATAATGGTAACGTTTTTCTTATTTTGCCAAAGGTGTTTAATTTCTTTCCATACATTGCCTTTACTCTGCTCTTGTGCTATATCTCGTAATGACGATGAAATGAAATTTTCAAATGCGACATGTTGAATATACATTACGCTAGAATTTGCTTGGCAGAAGTAGGTTGCGATGTCTTGTTGATTGTTACAGAGAGAATGGGATAGTGTGTCTGCTACAATATTTTGTGTACCGGGAATGTGAACAATTGCCAAATTAACTTCCTTTAAATAAAGTTTTCATCTGCTTTAATCTGTCATGTGTAAATGAAGCAGAAAGTAAAAATGTCTCCCATAAAGGAAATGCCTGAATCGGGTAAATGCCCATACAACACATAATGTTTCAAGTTCTGTAACAGAATAATTGCGTTCAGCAGGTGACAGAATGCGACCTGCAAAAGCGATGTTTTTAAATACTGAGTTACCGTCTTCTTTAATTTCCTGAAAAATGTGTACGCCTAAAGCTGTGTTAGATCTGTTGGTGGCAATGGAAAAATTTCTAGTAAGATCTGGGTGTGATAAAAGTGGTGCATTCAACAAAGCTTGATTCAGATTGACGAATTCTGACTGCGCTTGGCTATCCCAGGACCAAATAGTGTTTTTACCCGTCAGTTGGCATCATCTAGGGGTGTCTAAGGCAGAGTAATTAATAAATTTACGGAAAAAGTTAACCCCAGAAAGCTGCGTAGTTGTTTCTTCGTCGTTGGAACAGTAATGTCACGTAAAGCTTGAAGTTTTTCCGGGTCAGGCGCTATGCCTTCTGCTGAAATTACATGCCCAAGAAAATTTATGGAAGTTCTGCCAAAGTGCGATTTGTTAAGATTAACTGTGAGTCCTTGTGCACGAAATGTTTGCAACAGTTGTTCCAGAATCAGATTATGTTCAGACCAGTTAGCTTCTGCAATAAGAATGTCGTCAACATACGTTGTGATTATGTCTTTAAGTTCTGTCGGAAGTATAGTATTTAAACCGCGAATAAACGCTGCTGAAGAAGTCGTTAAACCGAACGGTAATTTGCTAAATTGATAACAGTCACGAAAACAGAGAAATACTGTGTACTTTCTGCAGTTCAGATGGAGCTGAATTTGCCTAAATCCCGATTTCAAACCTAATGTGGAATAAATAGCAGTACCATGAAATTTCTGTAGAAGTTCTTCTAGTGTCTGTGGGCGATCTGTTTCATTAATAATAATGTCGTTGACATGACGCGAATCAAGTACGAGTCGAAGTGATCCATTCTTTTTCTTAACAATATGGAGCGGGTTTATGTACGGACTAACTGCCGGTTCAATAATACCTTAGACAAGCATAGCTTGCTTTCTTTCTTAACCTGTTCTCTGTGAATATACTGAATGGGGTAAAGTTTAGCTTTAAATGTGTCGTGCTGTTTAACTTGAAATTCATACATAAAACCGGACATAGTACCAGCGATGTTGTCAAAAACTGGAGCTTGCTGTAAAAGAATTCTGCGTAGTTGCGTACGTTCGTCGTCTGTATTTGCACTGCTCTGTTTAACTTTATCAGAAATCATTTGCATAACGTCATAGTCGGCTTCGTCTGGTATATTATAGTTGTGTACGAACGTATCTGTGAACAATGTGGAATGACAGTCTATGTTAAGTGATGCAGAAATGACCTCTGTCCGATTAATTGTTTGTTCTTCTGCAGATAAAGAGTGCTGAAAATCTAATGCCAGTTGTACATTTTCATCCTTTAACATTGAATAGGAATTTTGAATGTCAATAATTGCGTTGTATTGTATCAAAAAATTCGTACCTAAAATAACGTCTGTTGTCAATAAGGGAACAATCCAAAAATTTGATTGGAACGTATGACCTGCAATACAAAATGATAAGTGTGTCTAATTTTACATCTACTCCTTTACCAGATACTGCTCCATTTACTCTAGTTTTACCTAATGGTAACGTAGGATAAGTATTCTCTTCGTTACATTCGTTGAAAGTTTCCTCATTTATAACTGACGTAGGTGGTCCAGAGTCGATTACTGCTGAAAATGTGGATGATCCAATCTTTACTTCAATGACAGGGTGGGAAATGGTTTTTTGA
Source organism: Schistocerca gregaria (assembly GCF_023897955.1). Lineage (NCBI taxonomy): Eukaryota > Metazoa > Arthropoda > Insecta > Orthoptera > Acrididae > Schistocerca > Schistocerca gregaria. The sequence goes on along the minus strand of NC_064926.1, from coordinate 173,546,824 downwards.
GTAACTCGTTTTTCCTGCAAAAGAGTGTCTCGATGTCGTCAAAAGTAATAACATACTCGTGAATCAGATTCTCTGTGTCAAAAGTAGTGCTTACGTTGTTGGAAGATGCAACCTGTACTGTATCTAGTCAAATCCTTTCTGACGTGCTGTTATTTGCGGGAGGATGCTGTGGCATTTCAACTATTTGCACTGTTCTGTTATTTCGTCCTGACGTATATGGCTCGGGATGATACCGACTGTCTGGTTCGTTCATGATAATCTGTTGTTGCGGATGTTTCTTATGCTGGTAACACCCACTGTTATTAAATGTACGCTGAAAATTGTGCTCATTACTTTTACGTCTGCTGTGATAGTCATTGCTATACGGTGCGTTGCGATATGAGTTGAAATGGTATGTTTTCTGTACGTAGTGATTTCCTTGTTTCTGTGCGTTACTGTTTGGTGGAGCCGACGCTATACGTGTAGGCGGCGAAACATTAAAGCTTGATTGACATTGCAGACTACATTGTTGGTTTGGTATGCTAACCAGCTGCTTTTGATGCGGTTGCGGTGAAAACCCTCTATTGTTCCCAAAATGTGTTTGCGATTGCTGATAATTTTGCATATACTGATGATTAAAATTTTATTTCTCATTAAAATTCTGGTGGTTATTTTTGTAGCGTATAATGAGAACTGTCACTTTCGGTAAAAACTTTGCATATCAGATTTTCTTTACTCATACTTAATTCTAGATAGGTCGATAGTTGAAGAGCTGTTTTGATAGACAAAGGATAGTAAAAGAGAAGGCAGCAGTGCAGAAAACTCAAGATGAAATAGCACTACTACGACTCGGGCCCCTGTGCACGCTACGGCACATATTCATGGAAGTGTAATGAATCCCCTGAGGTCTCTTACGCGCTGCAAATAAATTTTAGTTTCTGAGTTACAGGCAATGCCGGTAAAAATTCTAAAGCAAATTGTTGTATCCAGTCCAAAGGATGTATTTGTGTTCTGTCATTATTATATACCTTAAATTTCCTAACGGACAAAGTGCTTGTAATAAAAATTTTCGTCTCTAAATGTCTGAACAGGTTTTGCACTGTATGATAATCTGTTAGTCTGTGACTGTTCGGAATCTAAGTCACGTACTCTCTGTAAATTACGTAAATTGTTCTGGCTGTGTGAGTGTGAGAAATGTTCGAAGAGTGGCGTATGCTGTGTCGTGTAACAGGCTGAGACATTTTTCATCTCCGTCACTTCTTGCTGTAAAGACAATTTTCTACGTAATGTATTATTGGACGAACCTCTCTCACTAATCGTCTGCAGTAAATTTTGGAATTCTGGTGTTTGATTAAACGAAACTGGTGACGTATTGTCTGATTTGGTATCATTATTATTTTCGATAACGTCAATACGACTGGCCAATTCATCAAATTTTTCAGTCAATGCTTTAACCTGATCATTTTTAGTGTCACAAGCATTAATTTGTTTTGGGATTTTACGGGTAGTTTTGTTCAATTTCTTAACGTCTGCTTTAATGGCATCGGGATCCTGTATTAATTCTAATTGTTCAAGTCTGTTGGTCACTGTCTGAAAGTCTACTGTGTGTGTGTGTGTGTGTGTGTGTGTGTGTGTGTGTGTGTGTGATTGTGTGTGTTTTTGTTTTAAGATCGGAGATTTCATCATGCAATTCGGTGTTTCAACTGTTAAATAGTATTGATTTCGTCTGATACTGTAGCAATGTTATTGTCTACGTATATTTTTGCTTTCGTAAATAATTTACGCTTATCTTCCTGTCTGTGCAGTAATTGTTTCCATGACTTGTTTCTTCACTTTGCTCTGTTCCTGTATGAATTTACGGTAACGCGTTTCACTGTTTTGTAGGTGGTGATTAAAACGTTCGTCAATTAGGCTGTTCTGCTGCTCTAATTTCGTGTGTACTTTCGCATCCAGTGAGCGTCAAAGTTCTGCTGACATTAATTTAAACTCGTCGCGTAACTGTGTTGCGTTTGCAGAACATTGTTTAGCGACTGCACTGATTTCATCTCTAATTTAGTTGTGGCTGCATGTGTATTACTTAATTCTTGTGCAACGGATCTAATTTCTTCACTACTATTCCTAACACAAGCCTTAATTTCCTCACGTAATTGTTCTTTAGTATCATGACATTGCACGGCAACGGCTGTAATCTGTTCACTAAGTTGTTTGAAATTGTTGTTTTGTTTTTCATTCTACTGTTTTAGATTTTCATTAAGTTGTATGTTCGACTCATTGAGTCGTTTGAAATTGACGTCTTGTTTTTCATTGAATTGTAGCAATAATGCTACAACTTGAGCCAATCCAAAATTACCAACTCTATTCACTGTACTGTGTGATGGTGTATCTGCATTTGTCACGTTTTGTGAAACCATTTCGTCATTGTCTGATTCACGAAAAGGTTAGCTAATTGGACGTGCACTGTGGGTCACTACCTCGGAATCTAATAAATCTGACGTATTTTGACTACATTGTTCATCTTCGTGAGAAAAATTTATCTGTTCACTGTGTAAATTTTGCAAATCAGGTGTGTTAAACTGGGCAGCGTTCACTGTAACGGAACGTGCCGCGTCATCAATTGTCGTTGAATTAACAGAGGACACAATTGAATTTCTTTGTTCATCATTAGCATTAAAATCATTACTAGTGATCGATAGGCACTGATTATCTGTAACTGGAGGATCATCATCAAGACACTGAATGTCGCTAGTATTATCAGTCAAATTATTAAAGTCGGCTTTTTTATCCATTACGACTCGCGATGTACTGTTAGCAGTTTTTCGCGGCATTTTCACAACTCAAAGTTAAGCACAAAATCAAACAAAGACAAAGTAGAAATGGAACAAATACAGTTACAACAAAGAGCAATAAATTGCCGATGATCTGTGAAAGAAAAAGTGACAAATTAGTAAATGCGTTGCGCCAGATGCAAACTACTTTTAATATTAAGTAAATAAGAGCAGATATATAGCTGACTACTTCTCAGAAATTCACAAAAATACCATCCTGTCCGGTTGTCGCCAAGTGTAACCTCCCCACAAAATAAAATAGTGTAACTTCCCAACAAAATAAAATATGAATAATATTTTCATTTAGCGTAACTACCCAACAGGGAAAATATAATACATTGTGACAAACCTGTAACCTTTCAATAATTGACAGTCAATTTAAGCTGGTAAATTTTGGATGTCAGCAATGCTGCGTCATGGCCCTGATACATCATTCTGAATAAACTGATAAACCTTACCTTAATTAGGTCGCCGGATAACGCGTATATATCTGCTCCTGTAAGAAATTTTTCCTGGCGTAGCTAAGTGCAATGCTGGCCGATAGATTTGTCTTATATAAAAGGAAACAACTGATTTTGTTTTCAATAATCGGGATGGCCAAGAATTGGAGAAATTAGTCAATTCCTTAATTTGAGATTAATGTCAAAAGTTACTTTTTATGAGAAAGATTATTTTTAACAGATTTTTTTTTAAACATTTACATGGGACTTGATGCGTTAATACTAAATATGCGCGAGGCTGCTTTTACCTTATCATACAATGCTCAGGCTCCGCCATCGCTGCACACGACCGCCCCAGCCAACACGATACACCAGACACGACTGCTCCCTAGTAACAGCATACTGCTACTACTACCCAAGTTCTTACTGCAATCAATACTGCTCTTTGGTCTCAGATTCTCTTCTAGCTTACATATCGCAGGCAGTGCGTGAGCAATACATCTAAATTACACCAGCTGTAGTGGGCTAGCAACAAATTCTTTAATTATGGGCCTCTTACAACATCTCTAGGCATAGTTTGACAATATGCCCTTATCAAATTCCGTCGCACAGTCCGACTAAAAGAAAATTTAATCTTAAATTCGTTTAAAAAATTTGGGCCTTCTTCAGAAAAGAAACACAATGCAGCAAATTTAAGATTTTTCAATGATTGTAATACTTCTTTTTCTTTTCTGTCCCATTTGTGTAACAGAATCATTTGATTCCGGTCTGCCGAAAAGTTTTATAGTACTTGATGTATAAAAAGTTTGTGCTCTAGAGACCACAATAACATTGTATAGAATAAAAGAGGAAATTTTATATCAACACTCAACAGTTTGCGTATTGATGAGCCTGCTACAAATTTGGTGAATTAATCCGAAGACTTTTATCATGATAGGATGATAATGTAACCCAAAATCTTTTGATCAGTAGAACTTCAATTGAGAAGACATTAAAAGACTAGATGTAAACGTGGCAAAATACGGTCATTCTTCTAAAGTAAATATCCTTCTGCCAAAATTTCCTCTTTCAATAGTAATTATTTTAGGCCTAGCACATTCCTATATTTTTCTCTTTGAACAATCTGTGAATTTTACCGCAATTTTCCTTCTTAAGATTGCCTACTGGATTTGTTCATTGAACTCTAGATACTCGGCCGCAAAATGAAAGTAATATCTTTAGTAACCATCTCTTCAAGGTAAATGGATAGCAGAAGGCCTGTTATTTACCGATTACATTACTGTAATCTGAATTACAATATTCTCCGAAAATTGTCACGCTGTTTTCAAACGAAGAAGCATGAAGAACCTAATAAAGAAGCAGCAGAAGGAAAAGAACAGTAAAATAGTCTGCGCAAAACACGCACTAGCAGACGAGAAGACTAACATTGCAAATTTTGCCGCATTCACGATTAGAGAACATGACTTTTTACGTAAATATGATCCCAAAACTAGCAGGACGGGGACGGATATTGCAATTTATAACAAGTATTTTGAACATACGGTGTAGCAGATCGACGCCGACATGAATATTTGTACAGAGAATAAAGATTATGCAGGATGGCAAAAATTGGGTCCTCAGAGTTAAGGGCATACAAAAAGTAAATGAACGAAATTCGATCTGTTGTGGGAACAACTTTCATATCCAAAAAGAGACATTTAATCATATAATCTGATTACTGTATGGGCATCATAGAAAAATGCTACTGGATGACACTGTGTGCCGTCGTTTTACTAAAAAAAATCAATTATTGAGAAGAGTTAACATTTTGAAACATCACCGAGTTTGTGTGTTTAGGCAACCAGCATCTAATACGACTGTCACTGGTGGACAAGGAACGACATTAAAGACTTTACTTTAAATCATTGTAATGTTGTATTTTGACGCTTTCCTTGAAGCCTGTTTCGAATCAAGCGAGTTATTCATCAGTTCTTCGAGCTGCGTGGGCAAGACTGTACGCCGTTACTGTGTAATTTGAGATACAGGGGTAGTGAGACTACGATAACACAGAATGGGATAAATATCGATCACCATACACACGGCGGATTTGGTAGCAGTCGAAATTCATTCAGTGCCATCAATTAACATGATTAGAGAGAGCTACGACGGACACTTCCGCTTCTGAAATTCGGGTTACGTGAAATACAAGTAAATAACGAATCTGTTGAAGAGCTGAAAATATCTCTGCACGTAGAAGAAAATACGTTACGAAAAGACAGCGTCAAAGAGGACTTACAATACATTTAAGCTGTAATTTCCTCTTTTCGCAGACCACAAAAACAATATATTCATTACACCATGAAATACAATTTCAGATCGTGAATTTTTTCTGCGACAACAAGAACATAACAACTAACCCTGTATCCTTTCACATGTCTGTATGCCGCTGCAATATATGACTTACTTCGGGAGTTGTTGATGATCTCATGTCTAAAAATAGCTTTCGTTGTGATTAAGTTACTAACGTTGTGAAAAGGCAACTGCTAAAAAACATTTTCCGGTTATAAAGAAGACTACGTATGTAAATCTGAAGAGTTAGTAGAAGATATCAAAAGAAACACTTTTCTTATGTGACACAAGTGTCACAGGTGCACTCACTAGATTTCCCGAATTGTCCATTTTACTGAATGTAGTACAACATTATCATTGTCTTATGTAATTATATGATTACATGTATGTAAACATTAACGTTGCACTCCAGCCGATATAACTGGTATGTCTCTCATTTATAAGGAAGCACAGTGCAATAGTCAAGCAGTAAGGGTAACGGACGCAGAACAATTTTCAACGATACGATTAAGGTATCGTTTGACATTTCAAATACTTGATGGCCTTATCCGTGAGAAAGAATGCGCCTTAGACCAGACTGACGAGAAAGTATTAAACTTCGCCGGAGGGAGATGTTCATTTTGAGGAAGCTGTGTTGGCACATGATCAATATCCGTCGATAGTGTAGCTTCAGGCACACGACGGGTATGTATCCATTCGTGTATCAGAAGGCACAAGATCTATCAGCTGCTGACGGGCGCGTGGAATTCTACGTACTTCTACTGACTTTACTGACGAGTGTGTCTTCGTCACTGACGGAATATAAGCGCAGCCACAATAGGAGTTGCAATATCCTAAAGGATCTCATGTATTCCACAGTCAGCCGAGACTTACCATGAATGAGTTGGCTAGTAGTGTTCATGACCATCTTATTTGGCACAGCAATCTGTCTAACAGGCGAGAGGGAGGAAATTACCGTATCTTTCTCTGGGAAGTTCTACCACAAGTGTTGGTGAGTGCTTCGCTAGCAGTATGGAAACCGTTATGGTCCCAGCATGATTTGGCTCCACAACACTTTGCCGTTGACGTCGTAGAGCATTTAGACTGTGTCTTCCGCAACTGCTGGACAGAGAGTGGTGTGCCAGGATCGTGGCTACCGTAATATCGTGGTACCACTCCTGTGGATCTATTTGTGGGATCCATGAAGCATTTGGTGTACGAGACATAGAACGACAATCAAGAAGAGCAGGTTGTCCGTTTTTCTCCACTAATGTAAGCGCACGATATTTCAGTAAGATATCTGAAACAATAAGCCTCAGACATAGCTTCAACGCCGTCTCTCAACGTCATTATCATTATAACCTTCTGGAACTCCTAGCTGCGGAAAGTAGCACCTGTGACATTTTCGTTACTTAAAAAGGTGTTTACCTTCTCCAACCATTCTAAGGTTCAAAATGGTTCAAATGGCTCTTAGCACTGCGGGACTTAACATCTGAGGTCAACAGTCCCCCAGAACTTAGAACTGCTTAAACCTAACTAACCTAAGGACATGACACACATCCATGCCCGAGGCAGGATTCGAACCTGCGACCGTAGCAGTAGCTCGGCTCACGACGGTAACGCCTAGAACCGCACGGCCACAGCGGCCGGCCCTTGGGTTGGTCCTGCCATCGATAATTCCGCGCCATTACGTTGCAATGCTGACTGCTTGTGCTCATGCAGCAGTAAAGACCGTATGAAGCACTTTCTTTAGACATATTTACATATGTACATTCTTCCTTGTGGAGGATCTTCTTGGTGTGTGAGTTGTGCTTCACGTTATTTATGTACATATTTATAAAGTAAGTGGTTGACAGTCTTGGGTACTGCATGAACACAAGCAGCCATTGTGGCGTAATGGCGTGGAGTTTTTGACGGAACCACCACTCAAGCAATTTTTGTCACAAGGCGGAAAAAAAAGCGAGAACTATTGAAAACTACAACAAAAATGTATCTTAACGTTAACAAGTCGCCTGATGATGAACATGTCGATTCAAAACTGGTAACGGCGCTATTTGTATAAATAATCAGCATTATAAAAAGTGGCTGTTATCTCTGCAAGAATCATCGTTTTTTTTGTACACAGTTACAGGCTGAAAATGTCTGTCTTCCTCAAAATAGCATAATGAATTACGTTCTTTTCTTTCCCACTAGTTCTTACGCTGTCTTAGTTACAAGCTTGCACTAAATTTTTCGCAATTCCTTCCTTATTTAACGTTGTCACCGGATGCGCTGCCCGTCGTAGCTGTCGTCAATTAGCTACTGGAGGGAAATCTTGTGCGCGGCCCTTTCCTGCAACTTTCGTAAATTTAATTCTGTGTTGCACAGTAATTAAACTTCGAAAGGAAAACAGCCTTGGTTACAGGGGAACAATACCTTAATCGACGCTTATCACCCTTATGGGACATCATCAGAAAACTTTAGTGCACTGCAAGTTTTCTGAGATGCCCAGTAAGGGCGAATCTCTTAGATAAACGTTTTGTTTCCCTCAGCAGTACACAAGACTGTTTTTTACTTTCTGTTCAGAAGTACTACCCACCGTTTCTGTATCAGGTACGCCATGGAATGGGGTGAATTTCACGCAGTTTAACACTTAGTGTATCTTGTTTCTGGAGGTGGAACATGGGAATCAGCTCAGCATTTGCCGAAACGAGAATGGGACAGCACCTAAAGGCCACACATAGATTGGCTGTTGCAAAAGCCATTTGCCGTTGACACGCCGTATGATTTCGATACAAGTCTGACTGTTTCCTGTCCCGCAGAGCGCTGTTACAGGTAAATAGGTATATCTGAACAAGCCGCGCGTTCTTCTTGATATTAGGTTCCTATTTGAGCTGGGAACAAGGGTTAACATTTTTTTTTTGTTTAGCCTCGACCAGCGTCCATTTATTTAGCCATTCGAGCATCTGTCTTACTGTAGCTATGTTATATAATATATATTTATATATATTTTATCTTCCCCCCTAGAAACATGGACCTTGCCGTCGGTGGGGAGGCTTAGGTGCCTCAGCGATACAGATAGTCGTACAGTAGGGTGCAACCACAACGGAGTTGTATCTGTTGAGAGGCCTGACAAACGTGTGGTTCCTGAAGAGGGGCAGTAGCATTTTCAATAGTTGCAGGGGCAACAGTCTGGATGATTGACTGATCTGGCCTTTTAACACTAACCAAAATTGCCTTGCTGTGCTGGTACTACGAACGGTAGAAAGCCAGGGGAATCTACAGCCGTAGCTTTCCCGAGGGCATGCAGCTTTCCTGTATGATTAAATCATGATTGCGGCCTCTTGGGTAAAATATTCCGGAAGTAAAATAGTCCACCATTCGGATCTCCGTACGGGGACTACTCAAGATGACGTCGTTATGAGGAGAAAGGAAACTGTCGTTCTACGGATCGGAGCGTGGAATGTCAGATCCCTTAATCGGGCAGGTAGGTTAGAAAATTTAAAAAGCGAAATGGATAGGTTAAAGTTAGATATAGTGGGAATGAGTGACGTTCGGTGGCAGGAGGAACAAGACTTCTGGTCAGGTGAATACAGGGTTATAAATATAATATCAAATAGGGGTAATGCATGAGTCGGTTTAATAATGAATAAAAAAAATAGAAGTGCGGGTAAGCTATTACAAACAGCATAGTGAATGCATTATTGAGGCCAAGATAGACACGAAGCCCACGCCTACTACAGTAGTACAAGTTTATATGCCAACTAGTTCTGCAGATGAAGAAATTGAAGAAATGTGTGATGAAATAAAAGAAATTATTCAGGTAGTGAAGGGAGACGAAAATTTAATGGTCATGTGTGACTCGAATTCGAGTGTAGGGGAAGGGAGAAAAAGAAACATAGTAGATGAATATGGATTGGGTGTAAGAAATGGAAGAGCAAGTCGCCTGGAAGAATTTTGCGCAGAGCATAAGATAATCATAGCTAACACTTGGTTCAAGATCCATTAAAGAATGTTGTGTACATGGAAGAACCCTGCAGTTACTAAAAGGTATCAGGTAGATTATATAATGGTAAGACAGAGATATAGGAACAAGGTCTTAAATTGTAAGACATTTCCAGGTGCAGATATGGACTCTGACCACAATCTATTGGTTAGGAACTGTAGATTAAAACTGAAGAGACTGCTAAAAGGTGGGGATTCAAGGAGGTCGGACCTCGATAAACTGAAAGAACCAGAGGTTGTACAGAGTTTCAGGGGGAGCATAAGGGAATAATTGACAGGAATGGGGGAAAGAAATACAGTAGTAGAAGAATGGGAAGCTTTGAGAGATGAAGTAGGGAAGCCAGCAGAGAACCTAGTAGGTATAAGGATAAGGGCTAGTAGAGATCATTGGGTAACAGAAGACTGAATTTATTTGATGAAAGGAGAAAACACCAAAATGCAGTAAATGAAGCAGGCAAAAAGGAACACAAACGTTTCAAACACGGGATCTACAGGAAGTGCAAAATGGCTATGTAGGGATGGCTAGAGGACAAATGTAAGGATGTAGAGGCTTATCTCACTAGGGGTAAGATAGATACTGCCTACCGGAAAATTAAAGAGACCTTTGGAGAAAAGAGAGCCACTTGTATAAATATCAAGAGCTCAGATGGAAACCCAGTTCCAAGCAAAGAAGGGAAAGCAGAAAGGTGGAGGGAGTATATAGAGGGCCTATAAAAGGGCAATGTACTGGAGGACATTATTACGGAAATGGAAGAAGATGTAGATGAAGATCAAATTGGGGATACGATACTGTGTGAAAAGTTTGACAAAGCACTAAAGGACCTGAGTCGAAACAAGGGCCCAGGAGTAGACAACATTCCATTAGAACTACTGACGGCCTTGGGAGAGCTAGTTCTGACTAAACTCTACTAGACGAATCTAGTAATTCTGATCCCACAGAAAGCAGGTGCTGACAGATGAGAAAATTACAGAACAATCTGTTTAATAAGTCAGGGATGCAAAATAATAACGTGTATTGTCCACACACGAATGGAAAAACTGGCAGAAGCTGACCCCGGGGAAGATCAGTTTGGATTCCGGAGAAATATTGGAACACGTGAGACAATACTGACCCTACGACTTCTCTTAGAAGCTAGATTAAGGAAAGGCATACCTACGTTTATAGCATTTGTAGACTTAGAGAAAGCTTTTGACAATGTTGACTGGAATACTCTCTTTCAAATTCAGAAGGTAGCAGTGGTAAAATACAGAGAACGAAAGGCTATTTACAATTTGTACAGATACCAGATGGCGGTTATAAAAGTCGAGGAGCACTAAAGGGAAGCAGTGGTTGGGAAGGGAGTGTGAAAGGATTGTAGTCTCTACCCGATGTTATTCAATCTGTATATTGATTAAGCAGCGAAGGAAACAAAAGAATAATCCGAGTAGGTATTAAAATCCATGGAGAAGAAATAAAAACTTTGAGGTTCGCCAATGACATTATAATCCTGTCAGAGACAGCAAAAGGACTTGGAAGATCAGTTGAACGGAATGGACAGTGTCATTAAAGGAGGTTAAATGATGAACATCAACGAAGCAAAACGAGGATAAAGGAACGTAGTTGAATTAAGTCGGGTGGTGCTGAGGGAATTAGATTAGGAAATGAGAAGCTTATAGTAGTAAAGGAGTTTTGCTATTTTGGGAGCAAGATAAATGATGATAGTCGAAGTAGAGAGGATATCAAATGTAGACTGGCAACGGCAAGGAAAGCGTTTCTGAAGAAGAGAAATTTGTCAACGTAGAGTATTGATTAAAGTGTCAGGAGGCCGTTTCGGGAAGTATTTGTATGGAGCGTAGCCATGTATTGAAGTGAAACATGGACGATAACTAGTTTGGACAAGAAGAGAATAGGAGCATTCGAAATGTGGTGCTACAGAACAATGCTGAAGATTAGATGGGCAGATCGTATAACTAATGAGGTAGTATTGAATAGGATTGGGGAGAAGAGACGTTTGTGGCACAACTTAACTAGAAGAAGGGATAGGTTGGTAGGACATGTTCTGAGGCATCAAGGAATCACCAATTTAGTATTGGATGGCAGCGTGGAGGGTAAAAATTGTAGAGGGAGACCAAGAGATGAATACGCTAAACAGATTCAGAAGGATGTAGGTTGAAGTAGGTACTGGGAGATGAAGGGTCTTGCACATGATAGAGTAGCTTGGAGAGCTGCATCAAACCAGTCTCAGGACTGAAGACAACAACAACAACAACATATATTTTATGTATATTTATATATGACAAACCGGTGGTAGCTCCTATGCCAGTTATGCGTATCAATTAATTATTTTTACGAGAGAGTTTAACTGGGCCGGAATCAATGCTCAGATAATGGCACAATTTCGCTGAGCACTATTCGGATCTTACGTACAAAAACTGTCATCCCTTAATAACTCCATATTGGAGAGAGACTGATGGTTCAAATTTGGTCCACCGGTATATAGGACCATGTGTATTGCGTATTAAACCGCGGACCTACAAACGACGCAGAGGCTTCGTCCCGCCGTAGCTCTCAGTGGTTCGCAACTCCACAACAGGCTACAGCAATCGACCCACACCGAACCCAGGGTGATTCTGCAGTGCACCCCCCAGTGGATCCACTCCCCCCTCCCTCCTGCAACGTATCATACCAGACGTATGTAACCCCCATTGTTTGATTGATAGAATAATTATGGTGTACTCGTACGTGGAGACAGTGTTTGCGTATCAATCGCCGACATAGATATCAGAACTTGATTTAGGGTAAGTTTTAACAGTTCGAAGAAATAATACTTCGTTTAGGTCTTACCAGGTGTACCAGTATGAAATGAGCGTTTTTTGTGAAAATTAAACACTAATTTTGAGTTGAAAAGTAAAAACATTTTATAGAAAGTACTCACTATTGCTTTCTGTATATTTTGACCACTTTTCTGGCAATTTGTGGACACCAAGTCAAAAGAAATGTTCGTCTTTTGAAGCAAACCAATCAGACACCCACTTTTTTACTTCTTCGTAGGAATCGAAGTGTTCCTCAGCCAATGCGTGTCCCTCTGATGAACAGAAATGGTAGTCGGAAGGGGCCAAGTCTGGTGAATATACGGCGGGTGGGGCAGCAAGTCCCAGCCAAGTGTTTTGATTGTATCCTGAACCTGTTTTGCTTTTTGTGTGCTGGTGCATTGTCGTGTAAAACAATTTCTTTGCCTGTCTTTTGGCCTATTCTGGTCTTTATTCGATCAATGCATGGTTTAAATTCATCATTTGTTTTCTTTAGCAATTATTTTTCATAATTTCACAGGGTCTTGGAAGCTCATGATACACCACACATTTCTGATCCCACCAAACACAGAGCATTGTCTTCTTGCCGAATCGATCTGGTTTTGGTGTCGATGTTGATGGTCACGTAAACTAACATGGTAGACGATATCATGCCGTACAAAATGACATGTCATCATGTGATCCAATATGGCATTTCTCACGTCGTGCATTAACAAACGAAAGGGAAATGTCGGGGCTCGGCATGTCAGAAATTTGAAAGTGGTAGGGATGCTAGAAAATATGAAAAGGGGAAGGCTCAGTGTGGATACAGTGGGGTTTCAGTAAAGTGAAACGAAATGGAGACAAGGATTTCTGGTCAGACGGCTGTACGCTAATCTCGACAGCGGCAGTAAATGGTATGATAGGGTTAGGGTACGTTATGAATAAGGAGGTAGGGCAGAGTGAGTTACTGTGAAGAGTTCAGTGATAGGGCTGTTCTAATCAGAATCTACCGAAAATCAACGCTGCCACCAATAGCTTAAGTATACGTGCCGACGTGGCAAGAAGAAGATGAAGAAATAGAGAAAGTTTATGAGAATATACTTCACTACTTGAAGGGAGATAAAAATCAAATACTGATTGGGGATTGAAATACGGCAGCAGGGTAAGAAGTAGAAAACAAGTTAACGGGAGTAAATGGTCTTGGTAGTAGGAATGAGACAGCAGAAAGACAGTGTGGTAATAAAATTCAGTAAGTAATAGCAAATATTCCGTTCAGGAATAACAATAGGGCGTATGCTTGGAAAAGACCAGGAGATAACGTAAACATTCAGTTATATTGCGTCATGGTCAGGCAGAGTTTCGGAAATCAGATACTAGATTTTAAGGCATACCCAAACACATATCACAGTTTAGAAGTGATGAAAGGTAGGCTGATGTTAAAAAGACTAGTCAAAGAAGTGCTATACGGAAGAAGTGCAATTCGGAAGTGCTAAGGAATGAAGACATACGCTGGAAGTTCTCTGGACTATAGATACTGCGACCGTAAATAGCTCAATAGCCAGTTAAGTTCAAGAGCAATTGCAATCATAGAAGTTGGAGAAAAAAACAAAGATACAAGGAAGGTTACTGCGATGATACCATGGGTAACAGAAGAAATGCTTTTCTTGATTGGCTAAAGGAGGGAGTAGAACAATGACCATGGAAATTCAGGAAGATAGAAATACAGGTCTCTTAGTAATGAAATAGATAGGAAGTGCAGAGAAACTAATGCGAAATGGGTGCAGGAAAACGTCGAAGAAATCGAAAGAGACGTAATTGTTTGAAGGACTGATTCAGCAAATGGAAAAGTCAAAACGACCTTCGGTAACGTTAAGGCAAGGGCAGTCAAATTAATAGTGCAGTGGGAGTACCAGTGTTAAGTGGAAAGAAGTGAGCGGGTTGGTGGAAAGAGTACACTGAAGGTTTCTAAAAGGTGGAGAAACTGTCTGATGAAGTGACAGAGGAAGTAACAGGGCTCGACAGAAAAGGAGAGGGTATACAATAATAGATTCAAAATCTGAAAAAGGTTTGCCAGAATGAATATCAAATAAGACAACGGATAGTAACCGATAGGAATTTTCAAAACCTATGAGGAAGTTGGTAAAAACACAAATATTCAAAATCGTGTGTAGATTGCATAAAACTGGCAGCATATCACCACACTTGTGGAAAGTATCATCCACGCAAATCGAAAACAGCAAGAGCCATCAAGTGCTAAAATTATAGCACAGTCAGCGTAACAGGTCATGCATCCGAGTTCCTGATACGAATACCACGCAGAAGAATGGAAATAAAACTGAAGATCTGATCGATAACAATCCGTTTGGCCTTAGAAAACATAAAGACACCAGAGAGGCAGTTCTGGTTACGGTTGAGAATGGAAACAAGACTGGAGAGAGATCAAGACACGTTCATAAAATTTCTCGAGCTGTAAAAACGTTCTATAGTGTAAATTGGTTTAAGATGTTCGAGATTCTGAGAATGACAGGGTTAGCTATAGCGATACACGGGTAATGCACATTACGTACAAGAACCTACAGGGATCAGTGAGACTAGAAGAACAAGAAAGAAATCCTCCGATTAAAAATAGTTAAAACAGGGATGTAGCCTTTGACATCTACGTCAGAAGCAATGACAGAAATGAAAGGAAGATTCTAGAGTGGGATTTAAAAAATCAAGATGAAAGGACGTCGTTGTTACGAACCGTTGATGATTTTGTTATTCTCAGTGAAAGAACATATACAAGGTCTGTTGAATGGAATGGTCTGATATTTACAGATTTGGGATTGAGAGTAAATCGGTAAAATACAAAACTAATTAGAAGTAGTAGGCATGAGAATAGGGAGAAGCTTGTGACAACAAGGTAGACAAATTTATGGAATTTTAATATCCTGAAAGTAAAATAACTCTTGACAGACGAAGCTAGGAGGATATTAAAAGGCCGACGAGAAAATGCGTATATGGTATTCATCAAGAAATGTCCACTGGTATCAAAGTCTCGCCTTAGTTCGAGGAATAAGTTTCTGAGAATGTACCTGTGGAGCACAACATTGTATGGATGTGAGGCATGGACTATGGACACACCGGAACGGAAGCGAATAGCAGCGTTTGAGACTGCCTCTGTGGCAAAGATGTTCTAGGCGCTTCAGCGCCGAACCGCGCTGCTGCTACGGTCGCAGGTTCGAATCCTGCCCCGGACATGGATGTATGTGATGTCCTTAGCTTTGTTAGGTTTAAGTACTTCTAAGTCTAGCGGACTGATGATCTCAGATGGTAAGTCCCATAGTGCTTAGAGCCTTTTGAATCATTTTGAATGATTTTCAATTTGAGCTGTTGAGATGTGGCGCTACAGATCTGTGTGGACTGATAAGGTAAAGAATGAAGAGGTCCTCTGCTGAATCGGCGAGGAAATGAAAGTATGTCAAACACTGACAAGAAGAAAGAACAGGGTGATAGGATATGTTTTAAGACACCACGGAATAACTTCCACGGTACTGCAAGGAACTGTAGAGGGTAAAAACTGTAAGGGAAGACAGAGTTTGGAATACATCCACGAAATAACTGAGATCATAGGGTGGAAGTGTTTCTCTGAGATGAAGAGGTTGGTGCAGGATGGGAATTCACGGCGGGCCGCAATAACCTGGCAGAAGAAATTAATTTTTTTTTTCGTCTGTCGAAAATGGCTCATCAGTATTTAAACATAAAATGCAAACAGTCATTAAATATGAGTTTGAGAAGATTCGGAGCACTTTTTGTGCCACAAGGCTTTGAGAATCACTTACCGTTCTCTGCATAATCCTTTCTTAATGATCATTGCATAAAAAAGACAGTGTGGAGGTTAGAGGTGATGGCGCAAGGAAACGTAATTACAGACAGCAGGATGATAAGTGTTTCTAGTTTGAGCGGACCACACATCAAGAATTTATTGGTTCAGTCTTTTAAGGGAGTGTGTTATAAGGTGAAATGTTAGCAATGTGCGTTGCTTGTACATTCTGGACAGGCCCTCTTGAAACGGTCTTCTACTGGGGAATAGGGAAACAACTTTTATTATCATTCGTTTTATTTAACATTCTTATCAACAAATTCCTTTAGAACAACAATATCTTAATCCTGATTACTTTAGGTAAAAGGAATAGTAAGTCATAAGAATTTAGTGAATCTGCTACGATTTTCTTTTTATGAGCAAGGTCTATCTCATACAGAGGAAAATTTTAAAATCACTGACAATTATGCGCCTTACGGCTTAAATTAAGACAGAAAATATTTCTGACTGGCCTTCGGAGATGAGAACTGATGTTTAAAACATTTACGTATGTAACAACCTGCCAGAGATTCACCCAATAAATAGCAGGATGAATTTAAGACAAAGGCACTTGTTTCGCACTCAAGAGCCCACCATTATAACAAGGGATTACTAAGGGTTCAAACTTAGGCTTCAATGCCTAGTAACACAACTAATCAGCGCAAAGTCTTACTAAGAGTAGCGCAGCAACAACCTTTCACAATCGTATGTCGCTCTTGAGACAAAGTTTAATAAAAATAGTAAATATAATAAATAACCAAGTGAATATAATTCTCGCCAGAATTAATTAGCTAAGAGTATCGCTAAGTCGCTCGAAGGCAGAACGAAAACTTATCTAGGAGAAGCCAAGGCCGAAGGCGGCAGTTCGTACAAGACCCACTTCTCGAGCGTCGACCTGCAGTAACCTACCGCTACCAAGGATTTCTCAGCCTCTGTACCCATAGGTGGAAAGGTACCGCTTACTCCAAGACACCATACAGCTAGCTGTAACATTTAACAAGCGCACAGGACAGGTCCACAGGGAAAATGTAAAGAACCACCAAAAGATATTAAATAACAGGTTAAATTATTCACAAATAAAACGGGACACTGACTTTGCCCGTCTACGAATGAACTACACAGGCAAGGTACAACCAACAGCTCAAATCTTGTCAATAACCTTAAGGAGAATTGCCTCCTATTAAGTTATAATAAAAAATAAGTACTGAAATCTCTGGACTAGCAGGACATAAGGGGTTCAATTATATTTGTGGAAAGGGGCAATAATCAGTTGCTGTCAGTTACAGTCAGTTACATTCAGCATATAAATTTTATTATTTGAAACACACAAGGACGTAAGCAAGAATTAAAAACTCTCAACGTTTTAACGAAAGATCTCTGATTTGATTTGAATCGGCTGAAAGCTAGATAAGAAAATCCAGGACCCCAATGCCTAACCAAGGTACTGAGGTACCGGACGTCTTCTGCAAGTTTAACTTCATTCATACAATTCTTTTTTTACTTCAATAAAAATAGTCTTAAGGCCACACATGAAACAAAAACAGTGTTACGGCTTAAAGCCGAAACAATTTTCAATGTTAATTCTAAATAGGCTGAAACCCGACTGAAGGCCGCATATTAAACAAACAATTTAACAGCTGGAAGCCTAGGAAGAAGAGTTTTCAATTTAACAGGCTGAGGGCCTTAGCTTAAAACCTTTCATGCAAACTTGACTGAAGGCCTCATACTCAATAATAATGATGTTATGACCAAAGGCAAGACCAAGATTTTAAATTTTCAGTTTAAGAGGAATTAATACTCGGCTGAAGGCCACACACCATGGAGAAAACAATTTCACGACTTAAGGCCTAAAGAGAAAAAAGTTGTAATTTTTATAATATAAAACGCGGCTGAAGTACACACAGAGTACTACATAAAACACAAGGAGCGGTGCTCAGAAGGTTCCAACAGTCGGCCTAGGAAGTAACACAAACGCACGTTAAGGTGAGACAGGCAGCCAGACGGGCAACCTCTTAATCGGAAAGCTACCCAACCGAAGGCCAGCCGACCAACCAACCATCAAAATCAGTTCTGCTCCATTCAATGAGTAAAACGACAACAAGATGTCAATAGATCAACTATCTGGATGCTGGTACCAAATCGAGCCAAGTCTGAATAAACGCAAAAAACTACCAAGACACCTCTGCTATCGAACTACATGCCGTGCTGGAGAGCAACAATACGATGAGGAAGATACACAGCCAAAAACTACGTCAACGCCCAGGGCAGGTAACCGGAACGTTAACGGCCACAAGGCCGAAGGTACCACTGGTGCACTTCATTAATGACGGAGTGAATTAAATTAATTGAAACCCTATCGAAGAAAACGGTGGCAATTCTAGCTGACTTCAGTGTACACACGTGGTTGCCCGTGGGAATCTCGCGGAAAGCAACAACCAGGATCAAACAAAGAGAAGTAATGGTTCAAATGGTTCAAATGGCTCTGAGCACTATGGGACTCAACTGCTGTGGTCATTAGTCCCCTAAAACTTAGAACTACTTAAACCTAAGTAACCTAAGGACATCACACACATCCATGCCCGAGGCAGGATTCGAACTTGCGACTGTAGCAGTCGCACGGTTCCGTACTGCGCGCCTAGAACCGCGAGACCACCGCGGCCGGCAAAAGTAATGGTTTGTGAGGTTTTATAGTAGGTTAAGTGAGCACTCAAGTTTAGAGTCCAATAGCAGTGGGCGACGAATTTCGCAACCCTAGCAAGAAACACCTCACAAATCCAACCGCGTACGCATGTAGCCAGCAGCTCCGGCCCGACTTCGCGCGACGGGGACCTCCTCGCTAACCAACCGGCTGCCTCCAACCGCAGACGGTCAGAGTACCAAACACACGTCGGCTGATGGGACGACCGACCGGACGACCAACCAACAGTCGTTCCCACTCCAGTCTCCTTCAGTCGGACAGTGCAAGTGTGTCGCCAGCTGTCAGCAAGTACTGGCTATCTGTACCTGACTGGTGCTCCGTGCCCGACGCTCATTCGTCGCCGACCATTGCTCCGACCCCGACTGCACTCTCCAACGGAACTCCCAAATTAACTCCAGACACACCACGACCCGGAAATACTATCGGTCGTCCCAGTGATGGTACGAGACTGCACATATCGATAAGTGCTGCTGCTGACACTCACGGGTAGTTAAGGCAGAAAGTTAGTGATGCCAGTAAATGGAATAAGGAAACGAGGCGGCAGTACCATAAGAGAAGATAATAAACAATACACGGTATGAACACGAGCCGACCAAGGTTCACTTACAATTACTAGCAAGGCCAGCAGGCGTTCCACCAAGCGTATACAAGCAGTGATCCAATACTGTGAAATGTTTTATTCTAGTCTTTGTTCACGATATGAATTTTTTAAACGATGACCGGTTTCAGTCCGTTGACTCTAGTTCTTTTTGGTATATCACGTTTAGACAGTAACCTGATTTTAGAATGTTCATAGTCTGTGGCGAAAACAAATACTGAGTGAAACCCATAAAAGTATGATTTTTGAAGTGAGTAAATTCTCTTCAGCTCTCTTGGTAACATGGCAGCCATACCATTACGTGGACGTTTACGTGGAAGCAAATGTCTTACAGTCGATGGACATGAGAGAAATAGCTTTGTCACCAAATCATAGCCCGAACGACGTGCTGCAAGGTATGCCTGGCCCCAATTATTCATTCCAGGCGTGTAACTGGGTAATTATGTCCTCAATTTGAAGCCACAACTGAGATGTATCAATTCTCATTTCCTTCCATTGCTATATATTTTGCTAAGTAATCGCTAACAGAAAATACTTTTTGGGTTTCGACACACACTATGTGACCAAAAGTGTCCGTACATCCTCAAAAAGAGCAGGCACTCCAATTAAATTACGTGAACTCTTATGCTCTACTGTTCAGTGAAAACCGTAACGACCACAATTCTGAAATTTTCATTACAAGCTTTACTGGTGCTCGCTGTGCTAGGGCTGCTAAACAGTCGAATACAGTATATTCGGTAAACAGATTACGGCCTTGCAGCTGATTACATATTAAATCAAACAACAAGTCCCCAGGAGCTTGGAATGGGCACGCTCGTGCATTATATTAATATTTAACACCTGTCTTAAACTATTCATAGGCCCACCTTCCCGTCCATGGCAACACCCATGCGCTTACAGTTACCAGAGGTGAGGTCGCAGACCTTAACACCTTCACACGCACGCCCTAAGTGCAATAGCACTTAACTCTTCGCTGGACGCCCGGTATGGCTTGCGTCGGGTACAGCAGGCGGAAATATGGCAGCGAACGACCGTAGACAGCCATGTCCGGAACTAGCAGCACCCAACCCAAGGCAGGAACAAGCCTTTCACAGGCGATAGGAAAGGCTCTCCACCAAGCTGCTCCATACAAGTGGTCGGTTCAAGCTTCACTGAAACTGCACTCCGGCCTCAGGTAACATCGAACGCCAAATGTCCCGTCCTTGGCGAGAGCCTCCAGTTAACTCCTACGGCAAGGATAAGGTATCAGAATTAATTATGCCTCACCAGCAAAGATAAGAACGTGAAGGCGAGATACTTGCAAATACGCTAGCGCGCCAGCAACGGCACGGCTCACCTCTGTAATTAAAGCAAGATATAGCAATTGGTATTTGGTTGAAAATCTGTGTGTGAGATCATTGTGAGCCTAGTAAGAGTGTAGTATACGTACGTCAGGTTGCATCGTACTGTAAATAAGCTGTTAGTAACGCCATGTACCCCCATCCCCCCACTCCGTCTTCAGGCCACAAGTGGCCCATCGGAAGCCAGAACTGAGCTTAATCAATGCTCATTTCCTTCCATAGCCATAGATTTGCCTAAGTAATCGGCCACAAAAACCTTTTTTTAGGTTTCTACATACACTGTGTGATCAAAAGTATCCGGTCACCCTAAAAAGCATACGTTTTTCATATTAGTTGCATTGTACTGTCACCTACTGCCTGGTACTCCATAACAGCGACCTCAGTACTCATTCGACATCGTGAGAGAGCAGAACAGGGCTATCCGAGGAAATAACGGTCTTCGAACGTCGTCAGGTGTTTGGGTGTCACGTCTGTAAGCGAGAACTACACCCTCCTAAACATTCATAGGTCCACTGTTTCCGATATCATAATGAAGTGGAAACGTGAAGGGACACACTCAACACAAAAGCGTACAGGCTGACCTCGTCTGTTGACTGATAGAGACCGCCGACAGTTGAAGAGGATCGTAATTGGGAGTAGGCAGACATCTATCCAGATCATCACACAGGAATTCCAAAATGCCTCAGAATCCACTGCACGTAGTATGACAGTTAGGCGGGAGGTGAGAGAACTTGGATTTCATGGTCGAGCGGGTGCTCATAAGCCGCCCATCACGATGGTAAATGCCAGACGATTCCTCACTTGGCCTAAGGAGCGTAAACATTTACGAGAGAACAGTGGAAAAAAAGTGGTCTTGAGTTGCGAATCGCGGTAAACAATGTGGCGATCCGATGGTAGGTTGTGAGTATGGCGAATGCCGGGTGAACGTCATTTACCAGCGTGTGTTGTGCCAACAGTGAAATTCGGATGTGGTGGTGTTACGGTATGGTCCTGTTTATCTTGGAATGGGCTTACACCCTTTGTTGTTTTGCGTGACACTACCACACCACAAACCTACACTGATATTTTAAGCACGATCTTGTTACCCAATGTAGAACAGCAATTTGGGGATGGCGATTGCATCTTTCAGCACGGTCGAGCATCTGTTCGTAATGTTAGGCCTGTGGCGGAGTGGTTGCACAATAATAACATCCCTGTAAGGGACTGGCCAGCACAGAGTCCTGAGCTGAGCCCTACAGAACATCTTTATGCAGTTATGACACGCCGAATTAGTGCCTGGCCTCACTTACCGACATCGATACCTCTCTTCATTGCAGCATTCCGTGAAAATGGGCTGACATTCCCCAAGAGATCTTCCAGCAGCTGATTCAACGTATGCCTGCGAGAGTAGAAGCCGTCGTCAAGACTATGGGTGGGCCAACACCCTATTGAATTACATCATTACCGATGGAGGGCGCACGAACTTTTAAATTATTTTCAGCCAGGTGTTCAAATGGCTGTGAGGACTAAGGGACTTAACATCTGAGGTTATCAGTCCCCTAACTAAACTAAGGACATCACTCACATCCATGCCCGAGGAAGGATTCGAACCTGCGACCACGCGGTTCCAGACTGTAGCGCCTAGAACCGCTCGGCCACCCGGCCGGCTCAGCCAGGTGTCTGGATACTTTTGATCCTATTGTATAGGTGTCGTTTTCAAATTGTGATCGATTATAATTTAACGACAACTTCCTCTGTTTTAACATCTCCCTACGAGGTACTGTTGGTAAAAAACAATTACTTTTCGGTGCGAGTTTGTCCTGTATGTCGGTTAGTAGTAGGTACCTAATTACAGTTATTACCTAACAGTGAGAAAAATATATAAATTTCTTTGATATACTGATTTTTTTGCTTTCCAAGCTTGGAAGAGAATAAGCAGATAAACTTTACCACAAGACTAGCTTAGTAAAATCTTCCTTTCCGTTGAATCTGTCATCAGTTTGTGTAACCAACAACTTGGACCAGTATGTTCCGTTACTTGACATCCGTATGTGGCATGTATTTAGCAATGGATGTTTCCATCTGTATATCATTATGCTATTTCAGGTTTTTTTCCGGGGAAACGATATATCAATTGAACTCTCAAGCAAGTAAAACTCTGGGGAGGAAAACTGTTATTAATAAACCACATAACTTAAATGAACTACAATTGAGACAATAATTTTCCACAACATTTTCCAAAATTGTTTCACGAATAAAAAATAAAAGCGGAGAGTTTGAATATTCACGTTTTTGTCTGAATGTTGCAAAAGAATACAATGAAAAGCACATCTATCGATTCCATAGATGATCTGAATGATATATATATATCAATCAATGCCTTTGTGCGCGCGTTTGAATTTTGGAATTGACAGACATTTGAACATTTTTTTTGTTCCCAGGAGATTATCTGAGAGAGGAAGAGGGTATAGGCAGAAAGAGGAAGAGAGGGATAATGCGAAAGCAGTGACTATGTTTTCAGTGTGTTCTCGAGCATGAGGTTCTTTACACGGTCAGCGGAAAAGGTATCAGAATAAGCGAATATGTGTTACGACCTATCTGTACATAATAGACCGATTTCAACCAAAGATTTCAGAGAAAAGACAACAACAGTTTCCCCGTAATTGCATGTGTCACTTAGCGCGCAAATAGAGGCATGAATTAATTTGAAGCGGTAGCACAGTGACTAGCGTCGCGCTATTGAATACCAGTTGCAAATGTATAACATAAAATTAATAAAGAAAGTGACTTGGAACTTCAAATATTTGATTGAAAACAGATTCAGTCTATCAGCATAGATTTATTTTAACTCATGACCTTCAATCATCAAATTACAAGACTCTCCTAACAGGCAGTGGTAATAAATTGCGTTGGCATGGAGTAAAGCGCACTAAATCAAAAGTAATTCCTATCGACTGACCCACGCGTAACGCGAAGTGTGAGAAGAATTCTACAATCCATGGCCGGAGCGGGCGGAATATCACCGAATTCAGCATGGTGGGACGTCGTCGTTTGCGGACATCTACCTATCTTGCTTACTACATAGCAGAACGAAAACGTTCTATCTCCCAACTCAATAGTTCCATTTGCTAAGTCCTACACTGCAGATATGCTCACTCTCTCTCTCAAACAAGCTGCGTGAAGAACACCGTGTGCGCACGCTAGACAAGCTGGGAATGGACGACCTCTATGGGGATTTCTCCCAGATCGCTCTTCTCGGTTTCCACTCCAGCATTAATCACTTACGACAATTGCAGTGCAAGTCGCGATAATTATGCATCACTTCCCAGAGCTGACCAATGTCTGCTCTGGGAAGTGAACAAATTCCCACAAAATATCCCTTCCTCTCAACTTCTGCTATTTAGCTCCTCCCAGGCCACCCATCAAGGTTAGCATCTGTACAACATACAAATTTTTCAGGAATTCTGACTCCCAGGAGAGTACTTCAAATTCCTTGGTCCTATGTTCCCATCGGAGGCTGGTGTATTTTATTGAGTCGCTCTTCACCTTATTTACTTCAGACTATGGACTGTGAATTCAGCGTTAAGTTGCTATAGTCACGAACACACATATTTTGGCATCTGTTGACAGCTCCATCATAGCTTAGCACTGCTTACTCGCATGTGTCACTAAAAACGGGACAACGGGCATTTATCAACAGGCATACAACTTCTCCGTCTGCTTCCTGGTACACCAGAATGGAGTCAACCACCCACTGACTGTCACTCATCTTAAGGCAGCTGGAGGAGGCACCCCATTACCGCTTTCTCAGAGCTTGAGCCGCCATAAGCTGCCTATTGTCGCTTCTCTTTGCCACTCCCCAGCCGGCCATGGTCGATTCTGTATACTTCTCTGGGATAAACTAGCCTCCAGTAAATCGACGCGTTTCCACAAAGTTTTCATGTCAGTCATTTTTGTTCAGCCCTACTGTTCACTCAATTTGAGTTACGTGATCTTTAATGATTTCATGTAAGGTGCATAGTTCTTGACATATTACATTTTTAAAAATGAACAAAGAATCTTGGTTGATAACCAATTAAGGAGCTAGTTTTCGGAAAGTGATGACGTCATGCGTGGTTTGCGCGAAATTATTGCCAACACGTGAAATCTTCAGCAGTGTTAACGTTCCTTCAGGTGTGAGAGTGATACGAAACAATGTCACTGTGGCAGTTCTATGTTTTGAATGTTTATACTATGAGTATCGTGCAATGGGATGTACCAAATCTTCCTGAAGAATCAACGTAACAATAAAATATAAGAATAAACATAAATAAGAAATACAAGAGTATGAGAATTAATAAGATTGTTGCCCCTGAAAATATACACTCATGTATACGTAATTAACTGTATGATGCTTACATTAAAATACACTAGTTTTGCGATTAAAATGAAACTCGTGTTTCTCCTTAACCTGATGAGAAACATTCATATAGTAACTTTCTGCGATTATGGGTACACAAATTAAAAAAAAATTAAATAAAAACATAACTAAAAATAATAATCGGCTTTGGGAATCGGGTCCCAAAAGTGATAACACATGACGTTATCAAGTGTGCCACCTCTTCAGCTGAGGTTATTGCGTGTTTAAAGGTACATTAGGTAGCTTGAAAATTTTACCGGAAATGGTCGAATATCAAAGAATAATCTGAGAAATGTGTTCACTTATTTTGACTCCTCTTTCATTGAGCAAAGTTTATGGGCAATCGAGTTATGGCACTTGCTGTGTTCTCGTTGTTAGTGTTCATTTTATATTTGTTGTTTCTGTAGACGATTAAAAGTGGTACTGAAACTATGATACTTTCATGAAGTCATTCTGTATATCTTAGTTGGAATTATCAATGATAAGCATGCTTTTACCATGAGAAATCGAGGAATTCGCACCGATAAGCAGAAGGCTTGTGCCACCAAGAGCTCCGGACCGATGGAAGACTCGTATTAAATATCATTTCCACCATGTTTTCGTGTGCGTCGCTGGGGATTAGTCGGTATTTCTCTCATCAAGTTGCTCATTAGATTATTAGGTTGCTTCATTTGGATTACAACGTTCGTAAGGAGCTTACGTGTCCTGAGATGTATTAAGCTCACATAGAGACTTACTTTCGGTTCTTCTCCACCTCTTTCTGTTCGTGTTTCTTGACTCGCAGTCCGTAGGCATCGAACGCCGTCCGGGTTTTCCAATGCATGGTTTCCTTTATTTTTGTAAACTGCTTCAGGAAAATGGAGTGATTATTCGACATAAGTGGTCATGAATGATCAAACCAATGTATCATCTCCTTCCATACCCTCGTTTCAACTTAATTATTTTATTACGTCATGCTCATAATCGAACTGTATTTTCGCTACAGCACAGGACTAGAACAGTTTCCGCCCTTTTTATAGTCAGACAAGGAACTCCTTCAGTGCGAGGTCGCAAGTTCAATTTTAAGTAATGCTCATTTGAAAGTCTTGTGTTGGAAGTTATTAGCTGCTAATGACTCAGTATTTGTATCAGGATGGCGACAGAAAATGAGTGTCTGGGAGGTGCAGAGATCAAACATCTATGTGGTGTATTTATTATACTTCAGAAAAAAACACGTTTTCGACTTTCAAGAAATGTTCTAAAGATATCTTTACCTTGCACCACGAACACCGAATGGAAATTAATGTGCCACAGGGATTACTCAGGTGGGCACCATTATGATCGAAGATGAAATCCCTGGGAGTTATAAACTATGCAATACGTTCTGCCAGATATCCACTCATAAAGAATGCATGTAGAATACTCTTAATGATTGCATATAGAATTATATTGGTTTAATGAGGTGACGAGAACTGACGGAATGTTGTGGCATGCAACCGAATGCGAAAAAGTGTCTCGTGGAGCTTATCGTGGAACAGGGTGTCCTTTAGGACGTTATCGTAGATAGTGCAATGTTGTGTTTTATATATATGGAAGTAACAAATGATGAAAGGCTCAATTTGTCCAGTGGTTCCATGGTGTTTGAACGGCAATGTCACACACTTTTCAGGAGGCAAACATTCCTGTAAAGAAGTGATTTTTGTACACGGAACAGTAATAAAACAAAGGAAAGTTGTTTTGACCAGCTATTGGACAAAAGCATTGAACAAATCTTAGTTGTATTTCTCTTACGCCCTTTTCTCCCACCTTTACTTGGTGTGACTATTAAGGAAATCTGATATATTTCTATAAATGGGAGTTTGAACAGTGTGACTGTGGTATTATTTATTTTAACTGTGGTATTTATATGTAAGTTAAGTCAGAACCCCCTCCTGACCAATTTCAGTTCTGCACTTCATGCACTAACATTTCAGTACTGAGTCAAGTAATATTCTTGAGTGTAGCTCTTATTATTATGAGGTGGGTACAATTTCGCTACCTATGAATACTGACGAAATGGGAGATAAGATACTGCGTGAAGAGTTTGACAGAGCACTGAAAGACCTGAGTCGAAACAAGGCGCCCGGAGTAGACAACATTCCATTACCACTACTGATGGCCTTGGGAGAGCCAGTCATGACAAAACTCTACCAGCTGGTAAGCAAGATGTATCAGACAGGAGAAATACTCTCAGACTTCAAGAAGAATATAATAGTTCCAATCCCAAAGAAAGCAGGTGCTGACAGATGTGAAAATTACCGAACTATCAGTTTAATAAGTCACAGCTGCAAAATGCTAACGCGAATTCTTTACAGACGAATGGAAAAACTAGTAGATACGGACCTCGGGGAGGATCAGTTTGGATTCCATAGAAATGTTGGAACACGTGAGGCAATACTGACCTTACAACTTCTCTTAGAAGAAAGATTAAGAAATGGGAAACCTACGTTTCCAAAATTTGTAGACTTAGAGAAAGCTTTTGACAATGTTGACTGGAATACTCTTTCAAATTCTGAAAGTGGCAGGTTTAAAATACAGGGAGCGAAAGGCTATATACAATTTGTACAGAAACCAGATGGCAGTTATTAGAGTCGAGGTGCATGAAAGGGAAGCAGTGGTTGGGAAAGGAGTGAGACAGGGTTGTAGCCTCTCCCCGATGTTATTCAATCTGTATATTGAGCAAGCAGTAAAGGAAACAAAAGAAAAATTTGGAGTAGGTATTAAAATTCATGGAGAAGAAGTAAGAACTTTGAGGTTGGCCGATGACATTGTAATTCTGTCAGAGACGGCAAAGGACTTGGAAGAGCAGTTGAACGGAATGGACAGTGTCTTGAAAGGAGGATATAAGATAAACATCAACAAATGCAAAAGGAGGATAATGGAATGTAGTCAAATTAAATGGGGTGATGGTGAGGGAATTAGATTAGGAAATGGGACACTTAAAGTAGTAAAGGAGTTTTGCTATTTAGGAAGTAAAATAACTGATGACGGTCGAAGTAGAGAGGATATAAAATGTAGACTGGCAATAGCAAGGAAAGCGTTTCTGAAGGAGAGAAATTTTTTAACATCGAATATAGAATTATGTATCAGGAAGGCATTTCTGAAAGTATTTGTTTGGAGTGTAGCCATGTATGGAAGTTGAACATGGATGATAACTAGTTTGAACAAGAAGAGAATAGAAGCTTTCGAAATGTGGTGCTACAGAAGAAAGCTGAAGATAAGGTGGATAGATCACGTAACTAATGAGGAGGTATTGAATACGATTGGGGAGAAGAGAAGTTTGTGGCACAACTTGACTAGAAGAAGGGATCGGTTAGTAGGACATGTTCTGAGGCATCAAGGGATCACAAATTTAGCATTGGAGGGCAGCGTGGAGGGTAAAAATCGTAGAGGGAGACCAAGCAGATTCAGAAGGATGTAGGTTGCAGTAGGTACTGGGAGATGAAGCTTGCACAGGATAGAGTAGCATGGAGAGCTGCGTCAAAACAGTCTCAGGACTGAAGACAACAACAACATGATTACTGGTTTGTGTGTTATTGGTAACCTCTGCTACCCACAGCTTAGATTTCCCTGTGTCCGTCTGTATCTTGTGTGCGATTCAAAGGGCATCTTAATGAAAGGCACTTCAGCAACAAATATTCAATTTTCTTAAACGTATATTTTCAAATTAATGTGGGTAATTGGGCCGACGACCGTTCGAATTGTCTTTCGGATATGAATTTTAGTTCTTTCATTAAACCCCATAGTTAAAGTCTGTTTATTCTTTGTATTAATGGCATTATATTCAAAATTACAGACCGATACCTTCATTCACTAGGCAAAAAAGGGGTAAAAATTTCCCTAATTCTTTCAGATTGCAAGATTAGTTTGTGTCACGACAGGCAAGTGCTATAAGCAGAGCATCTACAACTTCTCGTAGCAGAATCTATAACTTTCCAGAAAATGTACCATCAATATTAACAGTCGACATAATTCTTTTGGAATGCGCTAAGGCATTGATGTTAGCTGATCTTGATACAACTCTCTTCGCACCTATTATTTCCAGGGTTCATTTCAAATGCGTTTCCTCTTCAAACCCGAACTGGTCGGAGTAGAAAACAAATTTCTTACTAAACGATGTGATAAGTTTGTTCTTTCATCTACAAATGTTCAGGCCGAGTACACTGTGCATCGTAAAGTTGACGCTTTGTCTGAAATTTCGTTATCTTCCTTCTTCCAAATCTGTAGCACCGTTTCCCTTGAATTCACTGTAATATTGGTTGCGAGCAATTTAATGTCCACAGCATAGTAGGTCACTACCACGCACATCCAGTGAATTGTATCAAGCATCTTTGAAACGTACGAACACCAGTTTTTGGATCAAGTGCGCCTTCTCCTCCCTTAAATATCAGTACTATTTATTACACACTACACGGCCATATCGCTGCAAACTTACTCGAAATCTGTTCCAAGTAATTAATCTTCTATGCTGCGGATGACCTATGTACTTAATTATGTTTAGTATCCGCTCCCTAGACTGTCCTTTACTATCTTTCTATCTTTCAGTTGAGACGGGATTTGTGGCTTTTGGTCCAACAAGGATGATGAAACTACATGGCTCGACACCTGTTTCAATATCACTTTCACTTGTTAAGTACGTATCATCATCACTATTCCTTATGTATATTGTACGCACAGTGAAGCATACAGGACACCACACATTTCACTGATTCACCTTTCAGAAACCCTAATATTTGGTCTGTTGCTTCTTTCTCTCTGTGCAATTGCTTGGGTTCCTTTGTGACTAAATGTGAACTTCGGCAATTGTAAATGTAGATATAATGCGACGTTTTCTTTGTTTATCACTGCCATTGCTCTGCTCTGATTCAACACCACTAGCTTTGTAGCACTGTCGTGTCGTGTCGAAAAAGCAGTTCATCTACGCTCTGTAGTCTCAGACTGTACTCACCACTGGATAGTTCCATTCCCTCCTCCCTGTTGCCATTGGCAGCCAACATTGTAGTTGCATGATAGGCGATATGTGGGGCGTCGATCACCGTAAACATCACTGCCATTTGGCGACCTCCCACTCAAGGGTTTCCTTGTAAGATTAAATATATTTTAAGTTACAGCTACAACAAGTAACCAATTTGAAGTGTGTTTCCGGTAATAATCAGAAACTGCCTAACAATCTAATAATATACCCGCACTACACCGAAGTATGTAGCCAGGATTCAATAGTCATCCTCTTCCTATATTCTACGAGGACAACGGCTAACAATTAGCCCATTCTGAGATCATGCAGGCTAGTAAAGCAGAAATAAGTAGTGGAGCGTTTTCGACAAAATACTTTTATGTTAGCACACCGAAAATCCAATCCATTCCACATCTCTACCCGGTAACATCAAATTAATGAAGGTTGATCGTACACATTTAATTATGTACCGTAACCTTCCTGTACGCATCTGTGTAGGTTCAAATGGCTCTGAGAACTATGTGACTTAACATCTGAGGTCCTCAGTCCCCTAGAACTTAGAACTTCTTAAACCTAACTAACGTAAGGACTTCATACACGTCTCCTTAAAAGGTAATCTTTTGATCTAGCCTGCGTCACGTTTGTTATTTGAGTCGTTTACGTTTGTCATTTAGATTGCCCCTTGGACTGCCGTATACGCTTAATACAACTTTACTACGCTTTGGATTTGTTTTCTGGCTAGTCACTGAACTTGCTAAGTCTATCGTCATCGGCCTGCAGTTCCGCCTGTTGTTCCACCGGTTCTGCGTTACCGTCAATGTGCCTGATATGAACTGCGTTTTCCCTACACATATGACCGGCCTGCGTGACCGAGCGGTTCTAGGCGCTTCATTCTGGAACCGAGCCACTGCTACGGTGGCAGGTTGGAATCCTGCCTCGGGCACGGATGTGTATGAAATTTGACTGCCAAGTGTCCGGCCGCGGTGTCCGCAGGCAGCCTTGCGTCACTGTGCGGCTACGCGTGATATGGCTGCCCCGGAAGCGACCCGCGCTGGACCATTTGCAGCTGGAGTACGTAGACCATGTATCGCTGACCTGCTCTCCATACCGATACTAGGGCTCGGAGGGGAAGTCCAACATTGCCACTTAATGAACACATGGGGTAGATAAAACTGCAGACATTTCTTCGTAAAATGGAACCAAAAACATTCTTCAATACACTAGAGCTCTCGCATCCTGAGTTTATTACCGATGCCGTCCCACATCTAGGTACACCGATTTTAATTATAGCAACAAGATACAGAACACGGGTTTGTTTCAGACGGATTACTTCATGGTGAGATAGAGACTTCGAATACTCATGAAACATTTACACCGACAGATGTCGGCCTAGAGGACAATTTGTTGGTTGTGAACTGCAAATTATAACTTAAGAAAATGTAGAAAGTCAAGTAATGAAGGAGATGAGAAATAGAAAGCTTAAAACCAATCTGGGTATCAAGGATAGAATTAGTCTCCAGTTGACTGAAAGAATAGAAAGGAGTACAATAGAAGACGAATGGGTAGCTTTGAGAAAGGAGTAATGAAGGAAGCAGAGGATCAAACAGACTAAAGGGCCTGTTCCAAAGCCTTGAATAACAATGGATATACTGAATGCGACTGACGAAAGGAGAAAATATAAAATGGCATCAAATGAAGCAGACCAAAGGGAATGGAGACTTGACACAAAATACTAAATTGATAATCAGGAGTTTCCATAGCACAAAAATAAGTAGAAGAATACTGGACTGTGGCAAAGATTGATGCCTGTAGGATAATTAGACCTACGGACATAAGAAAAAGCACCTCCAAGAGATCAAACAGCAGTACTAAGCACACAAGTAATAGTTGAAAGGTGGAAGAAACATATACACTAACACCTGACAACGGGTTTCCCATCGCAACTCCACATATCTGCTCAGAGTACTGCTGATCAATGAATAAAAAGTAAATGAAAGTCTATGCACTACGAAATAGATTCGTTAACTGAAATGAAACACTAACCGCAGTTAACTGTAACGTATCAGAGAGAGAAACACGAGTGAAGAGACACACCACACCAGAACTAACTTTAACATCTGAGTCGTTCAAATGCATTCCCTCTAACCGACGGAAAAAAAAACCGCCGAGCTCTTAACGTGATGCTGACACCAATTATTGGCTCAACAGAGTAGCAAGATGCGTTGCTTCGCAGTACGTTGCAGCACCAGTATTACTCACAATTGCTCTGTCTTTGTGGATCTTAAGGAGGTCGTTTAACGTAAGGAGAACAGCACATTAGGTATTACGATTCCTTACAGTCTTCCGCTGCTAGGAACGTTTCTTCAGGTGGCTCGTAGTTTTTCTCTCAACACTTTTGTGGTTTCATCACCGATCCTGCGATACGTTAAATCAGATAGCAAACACTGCATCTTTTGAAAATAGTGACCGAGCCACGACAACACTCAAATTCCCCCAAGTTACAGAATGAAATTCCCAGTAAGACTACCACCATGAAGGCAATCCGAAGAAAAGCTAATCTTATTGAGGCAATTATCACATTCGCCACATAATTATTAAAAATAAAGGACAGGTCTGCAGTGAACTGGCCACTTTGTCTCAATATAAAGTCAATAAAGATGTGAGGCACTTTGATCTGTACGTCACAGGGACCAGGCTTTGGGTGATGCTGTCGATGGAGCAAGAGGCCACGTATCGTTGGCACCTGTCCCGCGCGAGGTCAAATGGAAAGTTCGGCGTCGGCCGCCATCCGGTTCGTTATTTGCACTTCAAAACGCGCGTGCCGCCAGTCACGACGATGTGTTTCGTACAGCCGCCACTGCCGCATGAAGGCGCTGCCATGGACGCTTACGCAGCTGCCAATGATATGCAAGAATCCCCTCTCCGAAAATCCAGCGGCGGGTCTACTTCAGTTCAAACATCGACGCACAGAGCTCGATTTTTACACATTTACAGACTTTTAAAACGGTCAGGGCTCGTCATCTATGGAACAATCATTGTACTGAACATTCAGAACATTCAGAACTATTGTTACTAAATGACGCTGCAGCTACAGCATACAGCTTCGTGTATTATGTTACTATTTCATATTACATGTAGAGTAAATTAATATCTGAATTCTCGGTCCACGAACCGCGTCTGTTATTCGCTAATATATTAGATAAAGAACCACAAACCATGCAAAAGAAGGCACAACAGAAGCGAGTCCATCTCTTGTTTGTGTCTGGAAAAAGGTACACCCGAGTCACGATCTTTAATTTATTAAGAACAGGCTGTTGTCGGTCACAACCAAACACTACTTATCTTCACACGACCCTTTATCTATACAATGAGGTGATAAAATTTATAGTGATGGCTTACTAAACAATTTGATCATCACTACACTCTTCCTCGACTAATACACCAACTAATTTGTTTCCTTTAATAACCATATGCCCTGGTATTCAGCAGAAAGTCGCCTCTTTTCCCAGCATTGGTACGCGAAGAAGGTTGCCTTGTATTGCTGTAACTGACCACTGTATCTGATGGATTCAAGTGTTGCAGAGAGTGAAGAGCACTGAGCGAGTTTGAACAGCTTAATTACTTAGCAATCTGAATGCATCTCATTTGCATCAGTGCCCTCAAGATCGCATGTGCTGGGAAATGAAAAGAGGGAAATTTGTAGATACACTAATCTTGAAACGATCAGGGAAAACAGAGCAGACAATGGAGTAGCCTTGCTTAGAATGCTTTCTGTATACAAAGACATACGTGTGATACGTTATCAAAATTCTATAAATATATTTGATTAAAATATATGCTGGTGTGCAGCCTCTCCTGTATCTTAATAAATCTAAAATTACCCTTGGTCTCTCCAGTAACTAGAATGGTAGTCGGTAGCAAGAGTGTGTCTGTAATTGCCCCATAGCAACAGACACTCACTCATGTTTCACATTTGTCCCTAAAGGTCTCGATGCTCTTGGAGGGTACGAGAAAATTTGTTCCATATCAGAGTGAGCAGGAGAATGGTTTTCAGCTGAATTTGGGAAAGCGAGGGTGCACGACAAGCAGTTGCCGGCGAATTGTAACAGGCTATGCACCACCACCACCACCACCAGCACAGAAATTGATTTCGTGGCTGGTTCTGTAAGCACTTTCAGCCTGTCTAATTGCTTCATGCAGGATGCGTTTCGTTGAACAACTGTGTGCCGATAGTCTAACCGGGATCTCACAAAATGCTTCTTAACGTTAGCGGAAAAGGCCGGTCCGGCTCCTCAGACCTGTAGCTAAGGCAGTTTAAGATACAAGGCGCTAGTAAGCTACTAGCCCTCATGTACCTTAGGAGTGAGACAATAGATTTAACATGCAGAGACTTCCATGAATATTTCAAATAAACACTATGCAACAGAATGAAAGGAAGTTTCCGAAACCTCTTAACTGTCTTCCATAGCGACGTGTAAGTTCAAAATTTGGATCAAAAGTGCCTGCCACTTTCCTCTGAGGTGGTGTAGAAGCATGCCGCCCTGTGACGTCACCCTCGGGCTCGACGAAACTCCGACTCTTAAGGGGTCGACATGTGCGAAAAAAAAAAACCACAGCTAGAAAGTTCACGTGACGTGTAAAATGGGTTTCATGATGTGACATTGGCACCAAATTTCATCACAGTTCTGCCTAATTCCTCTGTGCACTTCTCGCACTGCGGGTTGGTGATCACTGCCACCCTTACCTACATTTCACCCATTCTTTCGACGTCTTGCTGTGGAAGTGAAAAACGCGACGCCAAGCACTGAAATAACACCGCTTTCTTGTGGGTGGCAGAGTACAATACTTGACACTGCCACTCAGAATCGAAAAGAAAAGGCCTCAAGAGTTGGCATAAACGGCGTCTATGGCACTACCACTTTTGTTGGGAAATTGATTGCCGCCAATTCCGCGGTCATAACGACAGTTCGTAGTGCGATGAGCCACATGAAGATGTTCTCAAAAACCATTGGCAATCACTGTTGATACCTCAGCCCTTCTAGACAGACATTACGGTGCTGAAAGCACAACAGGTATGGTCATAACCGTTTGAAGTGCAGTATGACCACAGTTTTTGCTCTTCCATTCACGTTGGGACCATTCAAAACTAGCTGTCGAAATCTGAACGAGATCCGAGACAACAAAGGATACTTAAGCTGTTTCAGTGCTCCTGTTTCAAGCGCTCCAGTGACATGATCATCGGGGTGTGTAACATTGACACACGCTACATAAAACGGCACGCACTACTTCTAAGACCCCCCTCCATTTCGGGGAAACACTCTCTCTGTCACATTTACTGAATATTTTAAAAATGTACTTTAACAGAGACAACCAGTTAAATACTCATAAGCACCTGCAGGTAGGTCACTGGTTTTCGAGTGGTTTCAAGTGATTGCATACTGCAAGCACCTCAGTTTAGCGCAGTTTTTTCTGTAAAAGTACACTTTAAATTTCTCAGTAAATGTTAGCAGCTGCCACAGATGGTTTTGCCAGACTGGGTGATCTTAGGGCATCCATTTGCCGTCTTTTCTTTCTTGTGGGGGTTTTGAATCCATTTTGATGCCGCCGCAAAAAAGCGTTGAAACAGGCCCACTGAAAAGCAGAAGGGTTATCTTCTGTTTGGGACACGTTAAGATTTTTTCAGATGATTTTCAACAGTCTTTAGCAGTTCCCCCTAAGCACCAGAGCACAAAATGCGCACACAGTGAACTTCAAAGAAGTGATATTGTGGTCAGTGAGGTTGTGGCGCAGTGATAGCCATCGAGAACAGCTGAATCGCGCAAGAAATGACTGTGCCATAGACTGTCAAAACCGTCTTCCTATTGCTCATCGCACTGCTTACTGTAGTTTACAATAGAAAAATGTGTGGGAATCAACGTCTCTAGCAAAATGATGGTTTCATTAACGCTCTTTATGCCTCCCGATGAGGCCTTTTCGCTATCTTTCTGAACGGCGGCGTGTCTGAAATGTTTTCCTCGGCCGACCATAAGAACTGTGTGCTTCGAACGCTGGGCACCGTGGTCCTGACCTCTATATCTACATCTACATCTACATCTACATCCATACTCCGCAAGCCACCTGACGGTGTGTGGCGGAGGGTACCCTGAGTACCTCTATCGGTTCTCCCTTCTATTCCAGTCTCCATTGCAGAGTCGTCAAAAGAAGGGGTGAAACATGGGCAAGAGGGGCTATTAGAACCTTAAAGTCGTGTGACACGCTCAAGGCGGAGTTTGGCAGAATTGTTGTGAAATTTAGTGCGAAAGTGACAACATTAATTCTATTTCCAAGTCACATGTTCTGGGGTGCGACATTTCTTTACAGTGCATCGACGCATTGCTGTCTGAAGCGTTTCCACGCCCGAGAGAGACGTCTCAGGGTGCTACACGTCTGGACCAGTACACCGAAGGTTGCAGGTGTGTCTGAGCCGCGTCGGCTAGGGGATTTCGAAAAAATGATCCTTTAATTCAGTTGCGAAGTGTATAACAGTCTTCGTGATTAAAAACTCTGGTAATTAAAAGCACGAGGAGGGTTTATAATCAACACATTCATATCTACCTGCGGAAAATTATAAACCTGTCTGTTACCCCATTACTAAGACCACCTTACTTGGAGATATAAATGATAATCTTGTGTTTCAATTTAAATGAATATATATATCGATCAATGGGTTACATTCAGCATTAAAAATACTGTGGCATTATTCAGAGTCAAAAATACGGAAGTATTAGAAATTCCCTGTCAGACTTACAGGACGGTATAATTATATTAATTATTGGTGGCGCTTAACACTTCCTCTGATATTTGTTCACTGAATAACGAAAGTCAACTCCCATTCACCTACCAATACCTTATTAAGAGTGCGTCAGTGCCAATATAGCTGTCGACTAAAAGACCTTTCTTCATCTGTAGGGTACGTCTGAACAAAACCTTAAAAATTTCTTACACCTATGAACCTTAATACACTTTCCAAATTGTGCTCACTACTTGAACATCTGAGGAAGAGAAAGCCGTTAACTACGAATACAGATTTAAGTTTTACGAAGTCTTTTCTGTAGGTATCTGTCTGAAGTGTAGTTATTGATTTATGAAAGTGGAACGTGGACAATAAACAGTTTAATCAAGAAAAGAATAGGGGTTTTTGATATGTGCCGCTAGAGAAAAGTGCTGTATCACATAAGCAATAAGGATAGGAGGTTGTTGTGGTTGTGGTTGGCAGGAGGGCTAACCGCTTAGTAAAGTAGGCCGAAATGCACGCGTCTCAGGTCACGTAGGATGGCGTGGGGTCTGGAGCATGACAAGGGAATTAGAATTGAGAAAAACGGACGTAGCTGATGGAATACTTAGCTTTAATCCATTAATGGAGAACGTCGCTCTTTATGGTACATGATTCACAATATCAATAGTACGGATTCTGGCGCCTTGCTAGGTCGCAGCAAATAACGTAGCTGAAGGCTATGCTAACTATCGTCTCGGCAAATGATAGCGCAGAAGTCAGTGAACCATCGCTAGCAAAGTCGGCTATACAACTGAGGCGAGTGCTAGGAAGTCTCTAGACCTGACGTGTGGCGGCGCTCGGTCTGCAATCACTGATAGAGGCGACACGCGGGTCCGACGTATACTACCGGACTGCCGCCGATTTAAAGGCTACCACCTAGCAAGTGTGGTGTCTGGCGGTGACACCACATTCCCCCCCCCCCCCCCCCCAAATCGGCGTACGGTTGTGGCATAAGGCTTCCGCCCGCCGTGGGGAGGACCGCATGTTGACGTATGCGACGAGGTGGGGAGCCTAACAGGCGAGGCTGTGCCACCCGCACCCTGCCATTCGGACCGCGGGGAGCTAGGAAACGCCTGAAAACCTGCTCGAAGGTGCACGCTAACATGCTGTGTATGCGCCCGTAGAGAGACAGGAGGGGCCGAAGGGTCGACCTCCATCGGGCCGGGGCACACGACGGGCGAAGCCGACATATGGTCCGGAGCGGGCAAGAGTTCCATGTAGGATGACAACTGGTCACGGGAAGCGATCGGCGGCGCGTGACCCAGGGAGGCGCCCGGCGGCTGCTGCGGCGCGTCCACTGAGGGTGTCACCGGCGGGAGAACAGGTGGCGGCGGCGGCGGCGGCGGCGGCGGCGGCGGCGGCGGCAGCGCGGTGCCATGGGGCAAAATGGAAGGCAGCGTTGGTAACACCTGAGGCTGAGGCGAGCCAGTAGATGGGTCCGTGGGGCGCTGACCGGACGGCACCGTCGCTGATAGACGGCGAGCGGCAGATCCCGTGCGACGACAGAGCCGGCGCACCTCACAAGAGGCCCCCAAAACCAGATACATAGCTTGTCCGAGGCAGCGAAGGGAAGAATGCGCCCTTGAAGCCAACGCCGTGAACCTCGATAGTGCCATAAAAGACAACGTCACCTGGAGCAAAAGCAGATATCTGCCGCGGCACAGGAACCTGATGGGGCGGATGTAGCAAAGACATCAAGGTTTGAGGAGGGCAGCTGTAGAGCTACTCAGCCAGCGAGCGACCATCTCGGGGCTGAGAGTGATACAAGGACAAAAACAGCAATAACGTGTCCTCCCAAGAATGCGATTCTTTTAACTTAAAATCTGTGACTTGAATGTCCTGACCAATAGTTCAGCGGCACCGTTTGACTGTGGAGAAATCGGCGCTGACGTCAGATGTTGAATACCATTGGCCTTGCAGCATGACAAATTCTGCAGACATGAATTGTGGGCCATTGTCGGAAACAATAGTCTGTGGAAGACCTTCAATGCAAATGTTAGCGGATAATGCTTGGATGGTGGCATATGACGTCGTGGAAGACATCCGGACAACGAAAGGAAAATTACAGAATGAATCGACCACAACCAACCATCGTGCATTCCAGAGTGGACCAGCAAAATCGATGTGTAAGCGTTGCCAAGGGGAAGTGGCTTTTGGCCATGGAAAGAATTTCCGCGGTGGTGCTGATTGTTCGGCACACACCATGCAAGAGGAGCACATATTTGTAATTGCGGCATCGATTCCGAACCAAGTACAGTGCTGACGAGCAAGTTCCTTCGTTCTCACTATATCCCAATGTCCTTGGTGGAGAAGCTGTAAGTCAGAGGACTGTGACGAACGTGGTACCACGACCCTCGACTGATCATTATCAGAACGCAACAGAAAAACATCACGTCGTAAAAAAAGTCTCCTTGTGAGCAAAAAATCGGCGAGCCAACGGGTCCGCGATCCGTGACTTTGACAAGGGTCACAGCGTAGGTGCAAAACGCAGAACGGGAGCAAGGACAGGGTCGGCAGCTGTGACTGTAGCTACACGACGAAAATTAATCGGAAACGATTCGACCACGTCATCGCTTTCCGCATCAATGAACATGCAAGCAAGGTCTGAGGAATCGAACGCCTTATCCTGAACAACAGGCAAGCTGGACAACGCATCGGCATTTCCGTGCTTTGCAGTGGACCGATACAACATATCGTAGCGGTTCTGCGAGAGGAAAATAGACCAGCGAATGAATTTCTGCGCTGTACGTGGAGGTACAGGCTTGGTCGGACGAAAAAGCGATGACAAAGGCATGTGCTCTCTGGTTATGGTAAAGAGACGACCATACAAGAAATCATGAAACTTTGTATCACCAGATACGAGAGCCAATGCTTCTTTCTCGATCTGTGAATAATTTCTTTGCGCAGACGAGAGCAAATTTTGACGCAATGGCAATAGGGCGATTGTGCGATCCATCTTTGGACGCAAGCACAGCTCCGATCCCGAAATCGGATGCATCCACTATCAACAAAAGGAGCTTCTAGTTATCGAATGACGTAAGGCAAGTATTGGAAAGCAACGCCGATTTAATCTGGCGAAAGGCGCATTCGCATTCCGTCGTCCAGACGAACGGAACACCCTTACGGCGTAAGCGATGAAGCGGAGCTGAAATGGAAGAGGCATGCGGCACATATTTATTGTAATACGCAATTTTTCCCAGCACACTCTGTAGCTGCTTCAAATTCTGCGACGAAGGGAAGTCTTGTATGGCACGAAGGTGCGTGGGACTCGGATGTATGCCTTGGGCATAAATTACATGTCCCAGGTATGGCAAATCCCGAGCAAAAAACACATTTGTCGTTTCGCAAGCGAAGACCATTTTGTCGCAAGACCTGAAATAATGATCTGAGATTGACCAAATCATCTTCTTCCGTCTTTCCAGAGATCACAATATCGCCCAGATAATTTGCTGCAGTAGGGACCGACCCACAAACAGTTTGTAGATATTGCTGAAACAATGCAGGGGCGGATGCACATCCGAATGGCAGTCGTTTGAATCGATATAAACCAAGATGCGTGTTAACCACCAAAACGCGCTGGGATTCTTCGTCCACCGGTATTTGCAAGTACGCATCTGCTAGGTCCAACTTAGAAAAATTTTTACCCGGGCACAGTTTGTCAAAAAGATCTTCCGGACGGGGTAAAGGAAAAGTTACAATCTCTAGTTGTGGATTCACTGTTGCCTTGATGTCCACGCAATGTCTCAACTTTCCGGAAGGTTTAGGCAAAATTACTGAGGGTGATGCCCAGAGAAGAGCCTGCACACGGTCAATCACACCTTGTGATTTCAAATCGTGTAATGTTTTTGCGACCTCATCACGCAATGCCTGAGGAACATTGCGCGCTCTGAAAAATTTCGGTTGCGCGTTTACTTTCAGTTCCAAATGTGCTTTATCGTTCTTAGCGCAACCGAGGCCCGGTGCAAAAATGTCTGCAAATTCTTCGCATAGACGAGAAACACTGTCCGAAGGCACAGTCTGGTTCACTGATAGGACATTTACTATAGACAAGTTAAAAAACTGAAATAAATCGAAAGCAAACAAGTTCACTGCAGAAGAAGAACGAAGGACGTAACATGACACCTGTTTTGTGTGTCCTTTGTATGTTGCAAAAAGGCTGCACTGTCCTAACACAGGGATAGCTTGACCGGAATAACTACTTAAATTTATCTTTGCGGCACGCAACGGAGGTGTGCCCAGCAGTTTGTAAGTGTCTTGATTGATCAGTGAAACTGCATCCCGGGTATCGAGCTGGAATGGTATCACTTTGCCGATGTCCAAGTCTACAAAAAATTTATTGTCCTGCTGACAAGAGCGACTGTCTCGTGCAACGTGAACTGACACTGGTACATAATCACTTGCGACTTGACGGGAGTTACGGCGATGTCGACGCACACTATTTTTGGGACGAGCACTGTTAGAGTGGCTCTGGCGGAGTGGAATGAACTACATGAATTTCCATGTGCGAAGTTTCGCGAGGCTCAGTATCCTTGGTTCGATTCCGATTCCGGCGCGAAGCAAAGGGCCTGGAACGGTTTTTAGCTTCCTACCTGAGCTTTTTCTGGCAAAAACTCTCAACATGTCCTTTTTTATTACAATAACAGCAAATAGCTTGGCGTGACGGGCAATTCTCACGCCAATATTCAGTAGCACACCGCAGGCATGATTTGATGACTGCATTTGCTTGCCGGCGCGACACATGTGGCTGAGAGCCTGGCGGAAGCGGCGCGGCCGGGCGCAGGGTTGACACTCAAAAGCACAATCCCTAGTAAGGCCTTGCAAGGTTGCAACCCACTCCCGATTAGTCTGACCTGTCGTACGTTTTGTACGAAAGAAGGAATACTGTTTGGCAACTACATTGACTGATTCTTTGAAACATGCATATAATGCAGACAAAATTTCTTCCTAGGACAGAGTTGCTACGTCGCGTCGGGGAAATAATTTGACTATCACACAGTACGTTTGTACGCCGACCGAAGACAACAAAAATGGCTGCCGCTCTTTATCTTGAATTCTGTAGGCGGCGAGATGGAATCCAAATTGGTGTGACCACTCCGTCCAGCTTTCCAGTGCAGCATCAAAACGTCGAAAAGAGGGTGCAACTGCGTGTTGTGGCTGCGTTAGCGGTGAAGCGGCTGCTGCCGCATCGTTTTGCATCTCACGTTGACCCTGGACGAGCTGTCCAAGGGCATCCAGTGAGGCCTGCGTCTGCTGATTCTGTAAGCGATAAAATTCTGACAGTACATCTGGAGGTTGTAGCGAAGCCATTACACATGTAAATCAGGGCAATGTAGATAAGACCACTTTTACTCCCGTCGAGAATGTTGTGGTTGGCAGGAGAGCCAACCGTGTAGTAAAGGAGGCGCGTCTCAGCTCACGCGGGCTGGCGTGATGTCTGGAACATGACTAGGGAATTAGAAATGAGAAAAACGGACGTAGCTGGTGGAATACTTAACTTTAATCCATTAATGGAGAACGTCGCTCTTTATGGTACATGATTCACAATATCAATAGTACGGATACTGGCGCCTTGCTAGGTCGTAGCAAATAACGTAGCTGCAGGCTATGCTAACTATCGTCTCGGCAAATGAGAGCGAAGAAGTCAGTGAACCATCGCTAGCAAAGTCGGCTGTACAACTGGGGCGAGTGCTAGGAACTCTCTCTCTAGACCTGCCGTGTGGCGGCGCTCGGTCTGCAATCACTGATAGTGGCGACACGCGGGTCCGACGTATACTACCGGACCGCGGCCGATTTAAAGGCTACCACCTAGCAAGTGTGGTGTCTGGCGGTGACACCACAGAGGTACTGAACACAACTCGTGAGACCAGAAATCTGTAGCACTAACTGACAGAACAAGGGATCAGCTGACAGAACACATTCTCATACATCAAGGGATCAAGAGTTTAGTATTGGAAGGAAGCGTTGGAGGTAAGAACCGTAGAGGGTGTCCAAGGGATGAATACAGTAATCATATTCGGAAGGCTGTAGGCTGCAATAGTTATTCGGCTGTGAAGAGGATTGCAATGGATAGAGTAGAGTGAAAATCTACATCACATCAGTTTTAGTACTGAAGAATGTAATACCAACAACAAAATACATTAGAAATTACAAATTATAAACATGAACATACTTGTTAGTAGTAAATCAAGAGTAGTCCTTTTGGGTGTATCTTTGTATTTAAGAACTAAAACCATAGTGTCTGTATGCAGTTCGTGAAATTGTATAGCACAACACAGGCACCTCCACAAGCGTGAATGGAGAAATATTCGTCTAACATAGACCTCTTCATATACACATTTCTAATTTCGCTAACTTCACACATTTTAGAACCCTTCATAACACACATACGAATTACATCGTTTTCTATACCCCGTTTGCCTTTTCGTTCAACTATTTTAAGATTTTGGGAAGTACTCCGTAAAAGAAGATAGCTTAACCATGAAATGTGAATTATCAGTGTAGATTGGGAAAACTTCCTTAATGCATGTGGAACATAGTTTATGGAGTGTAATCTGAAATACAGCCATAAACTACCTGGGTACAGAAGGTATGTTGACGAACTACTTATAATGTTTCAAGGATCCTAGCTGTAAGATAATGAACTGGTGACTGACCTTAACCCTGCTGTTCCGTTCACTTTCACTGTACAAATGTACTGTTCGGGTCAATATGACCCGACATAATAAAATGCTGAGAAAGTTTAACTC
Organism: Schistocerca gregaria; assembly: GCF_023897955.1. NCBI lineage: Eukaryota > Metazoa > Arthropoda > Insecta > Orthoptera > Acrididae > Schistocerca > Schistocerca gregaria. Next base: position 173,503,130 of record NC_064926.1, on the reverse strand, counting down.
ATACGTTTTCTTTCCGTACTGTTGTAAGCTGTCGACATTGTTGTTATATTACAGAATATTGTTAATCATCATTTCGATAATAATAATAATAGAAATAATAATAACAACAATAATACTAGAACTTAAATTTATTATTTTAATATTCATGGTTGGAATGTATTATACCATACCCGTAAACGTCCATTTGCTCGATACAATTTGAAACGAAACTCGTCCGATCAGGCAACATGTTTATAGTCATTAACAGTCCAATGTTATCTTTGACGGGCACAGACGAGGCGTGAAGCTTGGTATCGTGCTGTCATCAGGGGTGCACGGATCCGTAAGCCACTATCGATGAAGTTTCGATAAATGGTTCGCACGCTGACACTTGTTACTTGCCCAGCATTGAAATCTGCAGCAATTTGTGGAAGGGTTGCACTTCTCCCACGTTGAACGATTCTCTTCAGTCGTTATTGGTCCCGCTCTTGCAGGATCTTTTTGTGGTTGTAGCGATGTCGGAGATTTGATGTTTCACCGGATTCCTGATTCCACGGTACACTCTTGAAATAGTTATACCGGAAAATCTCCACTTCATCGCTACCTCGGAGATGCTGTGACCCATCGTTCGTGCGCCTAGTAACTTAAATCTTGATAACCTGCCATTGTAGCAGTAACCGATCTAACAACTGCGTCAGACATTTGTTGTCTTCTAACGGGGTTGCCGACTGCAATGGCTTATTCTGCCTGTCTATATATGTCTTTATTTGAATATGCATACCTGTACCAGTGTCTTTGGCGCCGCAGTGTATATTCTGCCTAGTGTCCTCATCCAACAAACATTTCTAGATTCCCCATGTGAGCGATATACACACTCAAGGAATAGGAGTATTAAGTAAGCTTGAAACAAAAAGAATCATCGATATTTCTGCATTTTTTACCATAAAGTCGTTCCTCATCAATATTTGATGTCTCCATTATTTCATTCTGATTTAACTCAGTATTAAGAAAACAGTCTCAATCGCAATATTTTATTTACTGAGTGCCGATCGGTCTCAGCCCATGGCAGGGGCAATATTAAGGGCGAACATTGGTCGACTGCGTTATGTCTGCCCAGGCGTAGCAGGAGACGTGACGCCACCAGATGTCGACCACATGTTCGCCCTTAAGATGGCCCCTGCGATGGGCTGAAACCGATCGGCACTAAGGAAATAAAAAATCGCGATTAAGGCTGTTTCCTAACACTGAGTTAATTTATAGCAATGGCTGTTTCTCAATAAACATGTTGTCCAAAAATCTCATTCTGCTGTACTGTAGAAAATAATTCTTCAAATGAACTTTTTACATCGCTTATCGTGCTGTTTTCATACCTGGTAGCTGCCGGAGCACTTCGGAAGACGTTCGGAGAACCTACATCTCCTTGATTACGTTACTATTCACAATAAAAGTGACTGATAGAGGGTTGAATGAACCACCTTCAAACTGTCACTCTACCGTTCCACTCTTGAACGGTGCGCCGGAAAAACGAGCATTAAATATTACTGTGCGAACCCTGATGTCTTTAATTTTATCGTGATTATCATTTCTCCCCATGTAGGTGGGTGCCAACAAAATGTTGTCGCTGTCAGAGGAGAAAACTGGTTGTTGAAATTTCGTGAGAAGATCTCGTCGTAACGAATAACGGCATTGTTTTAATAATTGCTACTCCAGTCCACGTACCATGTCTGTGGCACTATCTCCCCTACTTCGCAATAACACAAAACGTGCTGCTCTTCTTTGTACTTTTTCGACGTCGTCTGTCCATCCCGTCTCATGCGGATCCCACACCGCACAGCAGTACTCCAGAAAAGGACGGACAAGCGTGGTGCAAGCAGTCTCTTTAGAAGACATGGTTCACCTTGTAAGTGTTCTGTCTATGAATCGAAGTCTTTTGTTGGGTCTACCCACAACAATATTTACGTGATCGTTCCAATTAACGGTATTTGTAATCCCTAAGTATTTAGTTGAATTTACAGCCTTCAGATTTGAGTGACTTATCGAATACTCCAAATTTTGCGGATTTCTTTTAGTACTCATGTGAATAACTTCAAATTCAAATGGCCCCAAACACTACGGGCCGTAACATCTAAGGTCATCAGTCCCCTAGACGTAGAGCTACTTAAACCTAACGGCATCACACACATCCATGACCGGGGCAGGATCTGAACCTGCGACCGCAGGAGCAGTTTAGTTTCGGACTGAAGCGTCTAGAAACGCTCGGCCACAGCTGCCGGCGTGAATAATTCCTCACTTTTCTTTATTCAGTGTCAATTGCCACTTTTCGCATCATACAGATATCTAAATCATTTTGCAATTCGTTCTGGCCATTTGATGACATTAGAAGACCGTAAGTGAGAGCATCATCTGCAAGCAATCTAAGACGGCTACTGACATTGTCTCCTATGTCGTTAATATAGTGGATCAGGAACATTAGAGGGCCTATAACACTTCCTTGGAAAACGCCGGATATTATTTCGCTTTTACGCTATGACTTTCCATCTATTACTACGAACTGTGACCTTTCTGACAGGAAATCACAAATCCAGTCGCAGAACGGAGGCGATATTGCGTAGGCACGCATTTTGGTTAGAAGACGCTTGTGAGGAACTGTGTCGAAAGCCTTCTTGAAATCTAAAAATGTGGAATCAATTTGGCATCCCCTGTCGATACAGTCCTTGTATTTTCATACAAAGGCACCAAATTTAGTATGGTTATTTTGGTTTGTAAATGATATGAAAGGAATTTTATAAACGTTTCGGCTCGTAGAGACCCGATCACAATAGTATGGTTAACTGAATGCATAAGAATATATTTTAAAGTTGACCTTGAGCGAAGAATAATTTTAAAGTAGTCTTCATTTGCTGACAACAAGAGTAAAGAGCTAGAGAAAGGATTATTTTCGAATCCGACGTTCTCACCGTAGTAATTCCTATCAATTTGAGGAGGAAATTTTATAAAAAGGAAATTATTTTTCTGGTTACACTTTATTCTTTAACTCGTTAAGTGCTTTTTCTTTCCAGTGCAAATGATTTTAACGTTTATTGGCCTATTTCTGTGCACACAGGTGTGAACTATTTATGAACATGTTGTGTTATGCAAAACTTTTCTTCGCGAACAAGTGAGGCGAAGGACGATGCTATGTGACAAGTGAGAGAGTAATGGAAGTACGCTGTTGAGGGAACGGTCAATGAACCTCGGTGAAAAGCAGTTGTTTCCGGAGTGATAAACATGACTCGCGTATAGGAAAAATGTTTGTGAAATATTCGGAGGTGTGGAGTAGAGTGCTGTCAGGTACTGTATCACTGAATTGTGCTAACACGAGTTGCTGAACTCCGCGTTGGTCCAACGTGTACGTAAATCTGTTCGTCTATTGTTGTAGTCATCCAAAAGGCATAAAAGTGGTGAGGAATTTTGGAGAAGGACAGAAATATTTTCTGTAGGAGTATTTGCTGGCGAGGAGAGAAGAACATAACAGTCGGATGGAGAAAAGGTAAACTGATGGTCATATCAAGATTTAACAGCTTCATCAAAAAGAAGAAAACAAGTGTAATAATAGAATCAACTGAATTAAATGCGTACGCAGATTACTTAATGTTACTAGAACAGCGTGGCGTCCGTACAAAATTAAAAGAAAGGTCCTGTATACATGTGATACTTTGTAAAAATGTATTATGATTAATATGGGTATCTTAGCTGTAGCAGGCAAAAGTAATGTAGTGATCACGCCCGTCTGCTGGATTTCTCTCTGGGTTATCGTCGTGACGGTCAGCGAGGTAATAAATATTTACCTTATAGTACTCTCGCTTCGTCGTTAATGAAAAAAGAACACCAATACAAAATTATCTCTGCACTATCTTAAAGAAATATAGAGCATTGATCAAAATTAAATGACATTGGCATTTTTTTCTTATAACAATGTGAAATAAAGAATAGAGAGAAGTATTTATCTTAATGTATGTACATGAGCTTCAATGTTTCTCAACAGTAAAATTACATTAGGCGCTCGCTACTGAGTGCATGTCGACATGTCACAAGGTTTCTATTTCGTACTAAAAAAATGCGATCTGTGTGCAGTAACCAGAACAGTAGTCGCACTCACATCCTAACTGTAATAATACTGACACCCACCGGGAAGAAGGAGGCGGACCTAATGCTTGTTCTCAAAACTCAAATAAATGAAAGCAGAATTGCATCGAAGGATGCGATGTTGAACCTTAAGGAGCTACTGTTTCTGAAGATATTATTTAATCGTAGCAATGGTATTCTACCGGTAAATACACTCGTACGTCTGCCTGCAACAGTACAACCATCAATTCGACTACTAGACAGGTTTATCGATTAGCATGGAGCTGACTATGTACAAGGTAAAGTTTTAAAGAAATGTACACACAAGCAAAGCAATAAATTAGATTTTCCTGGTACTGTTGCCATGTCAAAACTATGCTCAGCAAACCCCACAGGCCATATACTGACCAGCAGTAACCTGATATTCCTTAAAACTTCAGTTTTATCAGAGTTTCCGGCGTCCAAATTTCATTTTCATTTTCTTCTTCACCAGTTAGGAGTCGAAGAATGCATTTTTCCAAGGTTTTTTATTAGGTTTTCTGCATTTTAATTTTTATCGTTGGAGTGAGTATCTGGCCCACAATAATACATGAAATATATGAACATAACGTAAGTCAAGTAAAAGCTAGTAGAACACTTCCACAAGAATTTAGTACAGGCACGGGTCTGTTAAAAGAATGCCCCATGTAACCAATATGATTTAAAATCCATATAGATATGAGTCTCTAGACATGGTCTCGTAAATGTATTGGGATGGGGCTAGAAATGAAAGACGGAGCTTATTTACATCACCTAATTTTTAGTGATGATGAAGCAGTTTTGCACAAGATGGGGAGGATACAAATTACATATGTAACCATTAGCAATGGAATACAGAAACTGGGAACTGAAGATCAAATATCAGGAAACAGAATAACTCACTAATGATCCAGATGACTTGTGCATGGACGGAAAGAAAATTAAGAGGGTCAATATTTTCTGTTATCCACTGATCCACTCTAGAGTTGGAGGAAAAATCAGAGTTATAGTTTAATAAAAGAATTGGTATTGAAAGGAAGGTCATTAGGATACTCAACTCAATCTTGTTGTTGTTGTTGTTGTTGTTGTTGTGCTCAGTCCTGAGACTGGTTTGATGCAGCTCTCCATGCTACTCTATCCTGTGCAAGCTTCTTCATCTCCCAGTACCTACTGCAACCTACATCCTTCTGAATCTGCTTAGTGTATTCATCTCTTGGTCTCCCTCTACGATTTTTACCCTCCATGCTGCCCTCCAATTCTAAATTTGTTATCCCTTGATGCCTCAAAACATGTCCTACTAACCGATCCCTTTTTCTATTCATGTTGTGCCACAAACTTCTCTTCTCCCCAATCCTATTCAATACCTCCGCATTAGTTACATGATCTATCCACCTTATCTTCAGCATTTTTCTGTACCACAACATTTCGAAAGCTTCTATTCTTTTCTTGTCCAAAATAGTTATCGTCCATGTTTCACATCCATACATGGCTACACTCCAAACAAATACTTTCAGAAACGACTTCCTGATACATGAATCTATATTCAATGTTAACAAATTTCTCTTCTTCAGAAACGCTTTACTTCATAAATATCAAAACGCCTTTACTACTTTAAGTGTCTCATTTCCTAATCTAATTCCCTCAGCATCAATCGATTTAATTTGACTACATTCCATTAACCTCGTTTTGCTTTTGTTGATGTTCATCTTACATCCTCCTTTCAAGACACTGTCCATTCCGTTCAACTGCTCTTCCAGGTCCTTTGCCGTCTCTGTCAGAATTACAATGTCATCGGCGAATCTCAAAGTTTTTACTTCTTATCCATGAATTTTAATACCTACTCCGAATTTTTCTTTTGTTTCCTTTACTGCTTGCTCATTATACAGATTGAATAGCATCGGGGAGAGGCTACAAAACTGTTTCACTCGTTTTCCAACCACTGCCTCCCTTTCATGCCCCTCGACCTTTATAACTGACATCTGCTTTCGTACAAATTGTAAATAACCTTTCGCTCCCTGTGTTTTACCCCTGCCACCTTCAGAATTTGAAAGAGAGTATTCCAGTCAACATTGTCAAAAGCTTTCTCTAAGACTACAAATGCCAGAAACGTAGGTTTGCCTTTTCTTCTAAGATAAGTCGTAAGGTCAGTATTGACTCTCGTGTTCCAACATTTCTACGGAATCCAAACTGATCCTCCCCGAGGTCCGCATCTACCAGTTTTTCCATTCGTCTGTAAAGATTTCGAGGTTAGTATTTTGCAACTATAACTTATTAACCTGTTACTTCGTTAATTTTCACATCTGTCAGCACCTGCTTTCTTTGGGATTGGAATTATTATATCCTTCTTGAAGTCTGAGGGTATTTCGCCTGTCTCATACATCTTGCTTACCAGATGGTAGAGTTTTGTCATGACTGGCTCTCCTAAGGCCGTCAGTAGTTCTAATGGAATGTTGTCTACTCCCGGGTCTTGTTTCGACTCAGGTCTTTCAGTGCTCTGTCAAACTCTTGACGCAGTATCTTATCTCCCATTTCGTATTCATCTACATCCTCTTCCATTTCCATAATATTGTCCTCAAGTACATCGCCCATGTATAAACCTTCTATATACTCCTTCCACCTTCCTGCCTTCCCTTCTTTGCTTAGAACTGGGTTGCCATCTCAGCTCTTGATATTCATACACGTGGTTCTCTTCTCTCCAAAGGTCTCTTTAATTTTCCTGTAGGCAGTATCTATTTTACCCCTAGTGAGATAAGCTTTGCATCCTTACATTTGTCCTGTAGCCATCCCTGCTTAGCCATTTTGCACTTCCTGTTGATGTCGTTTTTGGGAGGTTTGTATTCCTTTTTGCCTGCTTCATTTACTGCATTTTTATATTTTCTCCTTTCATCAATTAAATTCAATATTTCTTCGGTTACCCAAGGATTTCTAGCAGCCCTCGTCTTTTTACCTACTTTATCCTGTGCTGCCTTCACTACTTCATCCCTCAAAGCTACACATTCTTCTTCTACTGTGTTTCTTTCCCCCATTCCTGTCAATTGTTCCCTCATGCTATCCTTGAAACTCTGTACAACCTCTGGTTCTTTCATCTTATCCAGATCCCATGTCCTTAAATTCCCACCTTTTTGAAGTTTCTTCAGTTTTAACCTACAGGTCATAACCAATAGATTGTGGTCAGAGTCCACATCTGCCCCTGGAAATGTCCTACAGTTTAAAACCTGATTCCAAAATCTCTGTCTGGCCATTATATAATCTATCTGATAGCTTTTAGTATCTCCAGGATTCTTCCATGTATAAAACCTTCTTTTATGATTCTTGAACCAAGTGTTAGCTATGATTAAGTTATGCACTATGCAAAATTCTACTAGGCGGCTTCCTCTTTCATTTCTTAGCCCCAATCCATAATCACCTACTCCTGCCACCGAACTTCACTAATTCCCACAATATCTAAATTTAACCTATCCATTTCCCTTTTTAAATTTTCTAACCTACCGGCCCGATTAAGGGATCTGACATTCCACGCTCCGATCTGTAGAACGCCAGTTTTTTTCTCCTGATAACGACGTCCTCCTGAGTAGTCCCCGCCCGGAGATCCGAATGGGGGACTATTTTACCTCCGGAATATTTTACCCAAGAGGACGCCATCATCATTTAATTTTACAGTAAAGCTGCATCTCTTCGAGAAAAATTACGGCTGTAGTTTCCCCTTGCTTTCAGCCGTTCGCAGTACCAGCACAACAAGGCCGTTTTGGTTAGTGTTACAAGGCCAGATCAGCCAATCATCCAGACTGTTGCCCCTGCAACTACTGAAAAGGCTGCTGTCCCTCTTCAGGAACCACATGTTTGTCTGGCCTCTCAACAGATACCCCTCCGTTGTGGTTGCACCTACGGTACGGCCATCTGTATCGCTGAGGCAAGCAAGCCTCCCCACCAACGGCAAGGTCCATGGTTAATGGGGGGGGGGGGGGGGGGACTCAATCTTATGAAGCAGAAATATAATAAACCGAAATAAAATAATCATATACAAATCGATAATAGGGAGCATAGCTTGGGCTACTAATCTGCTACAAAGAAAAGAGCAAGTAGTATAAGTGAACTTCTGGATAAGATCAGCAAGAATTTATAGACAAAATGAAATAAGAAACGACTAAATAATAAAGAGAATGGAAGTAAGAGAACATATACAGGGCGGAGAGACACGAAAATATTACAGTGGTATGGGCATGTTAGAACAATGGACGAGGCGAGAATACCAAAAATGATCATGGGTTGGGAACCAGAAGGAAAGAAGAGAAGAACTCGCCCTATGACCACCTGGCTCCAAAATGACGATTAGCTATGTGAAGACTTGGCGCAAAGGAAGAAGCTATACAAAATCTAAACATTGGGAAGGAAACCCTGAGGAGATAAATTAAGATTTTGTGTAAAGGATCTAATAATTTTTGGGTATTTGTTATGTTGGAGAAAAAATTATGTACAAAGGAAAAATGTACAAAAAAAACATCTGAAGACGATATGGAGTAGTATATTCGTTCACCTGAACTTGAACGGAAATTATTCGTAAAAGGTTTCCAAGGGCCTCCTAGCTACAGCGATCGACTACAACGAAAAGGCAGCAGTAATCTCACAGCATCCCATCGCTGCAGCCTGTGACGTCAGCAAAATAGGCCGCAACGAAAAGTACATCAGTGGCCAAGAAAAAATGTCAGCAACAGAACTCTGGTAACAGAACCTGTTCAAAGGTCAGTAACAGAAAATGCAGTTAATTACCATAGCGAATGTTACAGTTAAACTATTAATGCCCGACGGAACATTTGGATGAAACGGGAAACTATAAAAAAGTATTCCTAATGAATAGTTCTACGGGAAGTTATAGACGCTATGGCCGGTATGTCTTGTTTCTTAGTATATGGACGAAGTATAGTTTCTCGCAGTCCACAACAATACAAATGGAGTATAGATAGTTATATACTCACATTTACAATTACATTTTTACACACATACAGATACTCACTTTTATTTTTGGCATGGACAATGTTCCCAGTGAATGTCGCGTCTCAGTCTCCCAGTTCCGACCAATGTTTCTGGGAGGTTTCCCTTGGTTGGAACGTGAATGCCGGAAATGGTAAGGCCTTAACTTTTGTTGCCAATTAGGATACCTCATATGCCTCTCTATTAGCTTGTCTGATAATTGTCTGAATAGAGCCGTAAATCATTAGAAGATCCGGATCTCGAGCAGCCCGCTCCACTCCATAAACAGGACAGTAAAAAGAAAAATCCTGTTCGGTTTGGGAGTGGTAGAATAATATTGTCTGAAAATGGATGTTAAGCGGCTGTTTTTTGTAATTCTGAGCATTTAAAAACTGGCGTAAAGTGTACACCTCAATAATTACCACATTCGGTTACCTGGATGTCTTCATACAATCATCTACAGACACAACAGTCTCAATTACGAACTTCCTGCTTATATTACCATACGTTTAAATTCTACCATAAGTGTATCCAATGTATTTGTGGTGCGTTTGAATGAATGACCATATGTGTTGTGTAGGTAGGCACTGTGAGCGTGGAGAGAGGGCATTATTCAAGTCAACATTTATTGATAACCCTACAATTTTCGTATTTGAATTTGTGCTGAGGATAGTTTCACAATCGTCTATCATAACAAACAAAATTTAATAGCCGTGTGTATGTCATCAACTTTCTCCTTGAGAAACACTTCAGAGTTTTACGAGTTATATCACTATATCATTGAAGTCCACGCATCGACATACAAGACTATGAAAACATACGTAGCGAACATGTATTAAATTGCTTCAAATAAACTGAAACCTTCACGTCGTCTTAGCGCACGTAGCACATTAAAACTTAACACACTTAAATGGTAGCGATCTGACCTTATAGCTCTCGCATTTATTCCAACAGCTGCTACACTGTCTCGGCGCCACCACCGCAGTAAATGTTAACAAGGCATCAGAATGTTGTAACCTTCATAAATTAACCTTCAGTCCAACATCACTTTGCTTTACATCACTTAAAAGACACAGTTATCATGCGAACTAAATAAGAAAAGCCGATGAATACTAATTTTAAACTGATAACGTATTAGAAAGAAACTCTACATTTAAAACAACCCGGTACTTACACTTGAGACAAAGATACTAATGCATTCAATCTAACAAAACAAGAGCTCATGCTAGGAAACATTAAATCGGAAAAATCCCTGACACCACCCCGACGAAAGAGACAGGAGTGAAAAGGATAACGCTGTAAAAAAACACAATGACAACGTCACTCATACACAGATCAACCAGAATGTCTGACAAACAACGTCGTGAAAGTACTGATCAACGTCGCTGTCTGCCAAATGACATCGCTCGTACCCTGAAGAACTTCACTAAACGTACACATCACGTTTGCTGTAACAGCCCACAGCAGTAAAGAGGGAAACAGACTAAATAGTCTCTACCGTAACAGAACGTGCGTTGGCCCAACGGTGACACAATGCTATTACATGAACACAGCCAAAATCATATTATTTACAAGAATTATTGATAGTGTGTGTTGTAATAGATGTTTCCCCGCCGGCCGCGGTTGTCTCGCGGTACTAGGCGCGCAGTCCGGAACCGTGCGACTGCTACGGTCGCAGGTTCGAATCCTGCCTCGGGCATGGATGTGTGTGATGTCCTTAGGTTAGTTAGGTTTAAGTAGTTCTAAGTTCTAGGGGACTGATAACCACAGCAGTTGAGTCCCATAGTGCTCAGAGCCATTTGAACCATTTCATGTTTCCCACGTTTTACGTACTGAGTGCGTTCTCGTATATCAGATGTAGTGGAAAGTGAAAATACGAATAATATCCTAATTCTGTTATGATCAGAAGCATTTACGGACCGCCAGCTCCAGACACAATAGTTTCATTTTTCAGTTTACAAACATACTTGTTATGGAAGACACCATATGATTAAATTCTAACAGAAATTAATCCAGGGTATCTGTGGGCGAGTTTGAGTGAATGGACGACAGCATTGCTTGTAAAGGATATGCGTCAAAAATAGAGACACTGCTATAACAGACAGTTGGTATCTTACCCAAGCTGGTCTTCCTCATCCTTTTGTGTGTAGAAGAGTCTTCAAATATGGTCAAAATTAGGTTGAACACTAAGAAGATTTATAAGAAGCAGTTTACTTGTATAAAGATAGCAGTTTACGGCAGAAGTAGTTTCTTCGCGGGAAGAAGTCAGCATTGGATTTCACGAAAGGGTATATTTGGAGTAAATATAGCTGAGGCGGTTACAAGTTTCTGTGATTGAAATACAATGCAATACAATAAAATCTTACATTTAATAATCAAATGCACTGGCTTCATACAATTCCCTTAAACCCTAAGAACGAAAATGAAGAAATGGTAAAGCTTATCCAGGTAACAGTAGAGAATTGTTATCACTTGGTTATCAAAGATATTATTAATCTAACGCTAGGACATAGACACCATCAAAGAACGACAAATCAGCCGAAATTTAGTGTCATTCCATGTTGGGAGATAGCGTCATAAACACTGGCAAGATTACTGAATTACTGGGTAGCAAATGTGGGAGCATTCGAAATAAAATGCCGAGATAAAGAGATAAAATGAATGGGTCGGGCGGGAAAGAAGTTTAAAACAAGATTCGATGAAAGTAATAATAAAAATAACGATTTGCGGGCGATAAGCACTTTAAGAGAGCAATACTCATTAACAACTTTCACTAAGAGTACGAATATATTGCGTTTAGGAGGCAATGGTTGGTTATCATCAAATTTAGAAGCAATAGAAATATTTGTGTTTCCAGACATGAACGAATAAACATGTTAAACGAAGAGACATACGTTTATGAAGCTCCAACATACTGATGGAGAATACGCCAGCAACCATAACAGTCGTTACTTCGTGGTTACTAGCTTCGGATCTTCACGTCCATATTTAAACCGTCACCTACAAAAGGTTTGGGGGTATTAACAAAGGAGAAACTACAACCTACTTCCATAACTGTAGCTATAAGCTGAATGTTACATAAACCATAACAAAATTTGTCATCCGTGTACTACGTGTTTTACGTAACTTAGATGTAATTGTAATCATACTGTTCCCACCAATGTACATGTGAGTAAACATATATTAATTAATTCCTTACCAGTAACTATTATATGAATACAAAATGATAGACTTCTACCAGCATATAATGTGATATATTTCCAGAAGGTGTTGATAACTTTCTCTTTCTACCATCAATGGGGGAAGTGGCAAACAAGCCATTTTTCAGGTTCAATGGACGAAACGTATCATCAAACTCACGGAAAAACATTGTCCACACAATTCCGGAGATACCAGAGGCAGATAAGTATCAGAACTACCGCCCAGTACCAGTTAATTAACTCAGGATCTAAGAAGCTGACAAGAATAATACACAGAGGAATGGATAAGAAAAATTGGAATCACTTAGGAGACGGCTACTCGTGACTTAAGGAACGGCAATGGGAAAAGAGACGGTTTGCATGTTGCTCTTGATAATTGAAGCAAGACCTAAGGAGCATGAAGACGCCTTCGTCGGACTTGTCTACCTAGAGAAAGTGTTGAGGAACGAAAATGGATCAAGGTATTCGAAATATGTAGGGAAATGGAACACCACGAAGGAAGTGATAGGATTACAGGATACAACGTATAGCTTGTTATATTTCTGACGTCATTTCGGACCTCAGTGGAAGACAGACGGAATGAAATAACCCACTGAGTGGAATAAACAGTCTGCAGTCCCAGCGCGGAACATGAACTGAGGATAAACCGAAGAAAGAGAAAGTAATAAGGAATAACAAAGAAACATGTTTGTGAAAAACTCACTATTAAAGATGGGTTCCGAGAAATAGGAGAAGAGAAGAAAAACTACTACCTTGCCAGGAAAATGAACTATGTCCGGCGAAGCAATGGCCATTCGTGGCCAAATGAATTCTGCCAGATCGAACATTGGCTGTAATGTGAGGACATTATTTCGGGAAATGTACATGTGGAACGTAGTGTTGTATGGAATTAATTGCGGATGCTGGCACAACTGGAAAAATAAGAGGACCACAGATGTGGACGACACAAGAGAGAATTTCTTTCTGGGGCTTATTAAACCTTTCAAATGACACCTGCTCCCCTGCCCCAAACTCAAAAAAGAGTGAAGTTCCGAGGTGATCATTCATAAATCAACAGGAGCGCACAGTAAACCCCATCATTGCACAATAAGAGGCAAGAAGTTCATACCCAATTTCTTATTTTAATAACTCACGCAGCTCATAGACACCACTAGAAGAATAGGGCACTATGTTTTAAGACTACAACAATAAAATATTTGTATTGTAACCAATGGGAAGATGTCCAAAATTGATCATAAAATAATATCTAGGAGATAAACAAGAAGGACCGATACAATTGAACAGAGGCACCATTGTAATTACAGTTTGTTTCCTAAACGCAACTGTGGTTTATTTCAATATCTTATCTAAGATGCCTCACGCCTCCATGTTGTCGCCCATGTATAAAAGGCATCCAGTATCTGAACTCAACCATGAGTCACATTCCACTATAATATCTAAACAAATGATATTTGTTAACCAGAAACGGTTCACTGAAACTGCAATGTTTTTGTAATTGTCACTTTTTACGAAGGCACTGTCTGTTAATGCGGCTTAAAATGCGAAACATTTTGTAATATAGGAACGTTAGTTCAATAACAACATGGAAACAAAAATCACTAAGGAGAGTTATCTACCTGATTTCTTGAATTCGGAATATCTGGACGTTTATTGCAACCAGTTTGCGCGAAAACAAATAACGGCAGTGGAACAGCAGACTGGACCGATCTTTCATGGGACACAAAGGGAAATTGTCTCTAGCAGTTACTCATATACACAAAATTCGGTCCTGTACCGAGATTTCCAGATTGTTAAATTCAGTGTGTATTTTCATCTGTTTTTTTATGGCTTTTCCGCTGTAATACCCAAAACTATATAATTGCAACTGTTTTCCTTGTATTATTTGCAGTGGTCAAAATTAGAGGTGATGGGATATCCAGGGTAGCATTATGATGTCATTTTATATGTAGCTGAAGGTTGGGGCACACTACAAGCACAGAAAATCAACACAAAACAGACTGACAAGTGCACAACGTACTCATTAATTATTTCAGTTTCAAGATGTACATGAAACCCCCATGGTTACAAAAGAATAATGGTAAAACACATGGAAATTATACAAAGGACGTTATTCTTAATAAACAATAAACGGCGCTAGCAGCCCAAGGGGGAGGGCAGAGAGGGAGAGAGGAGGGGCAAGGGAGAGAAGGGAAAGAGGGATCCCTGGAGGAAAAACACAGAAGGAGGAAGGGAAGGATCGAATCTGGTAGAATGTGTAGATGGAGGGACGATGGCATCATCCAGAGGGGGAGTTGGCGGAAGCCACCTTGAGCTAGGGTATGGAGGGTGGTAAGATGTAGAGCTGGTTTGGTGCTAGAGCATAGATGCGGTAGTAGACTGGGGTGGGAAAGGATGGGAGGGACAAGGGGGTGAGGGGGATCAAGTTTACAGGAGGTGTAAAGGATCTGTATTCGATCATGGAAGAGGAAGATGTGTGGGAAAGGAATTAAATCGTAGAGGATCCACGTGGGGGATGGAAGACAGATGCTATAGGCGAGATGGTTCACATGGATTTCCAAGATTTGAAGGGACCTGTAGTCAGTAGGAGGAGCGGATATCAAGGCAGGATAGGCCTAACAGAGGATGGGGCAGATGACGGATATACAAGTGTGGAGGACAGAGGAGGGGTCCAAACCCTATGTGCCGCCAGACAGGAGTTTGAGGAGGTGGAGTCGGGAGTTTGCCTTGGCTTGGATTGTCTGGAGATGAGGGGTCCAAAAAGGTGAGGTCAAGGGTTACGCGAAGGTACTGTAGGGGGGGGGGGGAAGGTTGATAGGATGGCCATACATAGTGATATAAAAATCAAGGAGGCGGGAGTAAGGGGTGGTTTTGCATACAATGACTGCCTTGGTTTTGGAAGGATTGTCGTTGAGAATCCACTGGTTGCATCAGGTGGTGAACCAGTTACAATGGAATTGGAGATTGTGATGGGGGTGTTGCAGGGCGGGAGCGTGGGCAAGGAAGGCGATGTCATCGGCGTATTGGAGAAGTTGTATGGTGGGTGAATGCGGCGACATGTCCATCATATAAAGGAGATGGAGAAGAGGTGAGTGGATGGGAACTTGGGGCACACTGGTGAAGGGGTAGGAGGTGAAGGAATTTGTGTTATGGATGGTGACATTGGGAGGACGTTGATGGAGGCAATCACACGGACATAGTTGTGAGGGAGGGCGAAGGTTTGGAGCTTGAAGAGGAGACCACAATTCCATACACGGTCGTAAGCACGTTCAAGGTCGAGAGAGAGAAAGATAGAGGAGCGACAGGAAATGAGTGGTTGAGTTGTTTGGTGAGAAGGTGAGTGAGGTGAATGAGAAGATCATCTGCAGAGAAGGATGGTCGAAAGCCACATTGGTTAGAGGGAAGGAGGTCGTGCAGGTGGAGGTGCTGGAGGATGCATTGGATAAGGATGGATTCCAGGACCTTGCTGAAGACTGACGTGAGGCTGATGGGACGGTAGGAACAAAGACATTTTCTGCTTCGTCTTATATAGTGCGCTGATGGTACTGCCAATCATGTGCTGAGGTCATGGAGACAGAGGACCACACCACCCAGTGGGAGCGCTGTCACTTGTGGAACTGCAAGACTCAGCTGTTCTCGGTATAAAGAATCCATAGTTATTTTGAAAGAGATATTTCCAGCGAAGGGAAGAAAAGCTAGGAACTTGGTTGTCGCGTTCTCCTCTTTATCCACTTCCTGGATCTTGGCTTTGGTTGAGATTGCCTTGTTAATTTCCCGATTTTGGCCACAGCAACAACCTTTCTTTTGTCAAAGAATCTGTTGAAAAATGCATGTGTAAAATGTAATGAACCCTGACAGTGGTTACCAAATGAATAACGAGTGGAATTACATTACCTCAGAAATTTGCAAGAGACGAAGACGCCAGAAGACATCGATAGCTGCAGCCAGCTACAATACTGATGACAGCTGAGTCTTGCTGTTCCAACTGCGAGGGTACTGCCGCTGGGCGGTGTGGCCATTCTGTCTCCGCAACTGCAACGCAACGACGGCACTACTAGCAGCGAACTATATAAGATGGAGCGGAGAATATTTTCGCATTTTTGCTTCCCTTGACCTTCAAAATGCCTATGACATTGTATCGCATCCCGGTCTCCTCTTTAAACTCCAAAGCTATGCCCGGCCTATCAATTCTGTCTGTCTGGTCGTCTCGTTCCCCTCGCACCATCCTTCCTATGTCATCCTCCACAACACCAACTCCTGTATCTTTTACCCAACTACTGCTGTCCCCCAGGGATCTGTCATCTCTCCTCTTCTTTATCTCTTGCACGTAAATAATATGCCTCAGTCACCCCCACATATCTACCTTCTCCACTATGCTGTAGACAGCGCCTTCCTGGCTCTCCATCCTATGCTTCAACGGTCCCAACGTACCCTCAAACCCACCTTAACCAGTTCACCACTTGGTGTAACCAGTGGTTCAACCATTTCAACCCCTCCAAAACCCAGGCAACCATCATAGGCCGCACCACCTGCTCCTTTTGTCTCCATGATTTCTGCCTCACCCTTTATGGTGACTCCTGTCTAGTGGGACATGAGGATTGCAGCCTTCTACCATCCTCCACACCAACAAATCCCTCATCCATCCTATCCTCTCTTATGCCAACGTTGCCTGGATCTCTGGACCCACCCACTTTTACAAGGCCCCCCAAATCCTGGAATGCCATGTGCTCCGCCTGCCTTCTGTATCCACCTTCCTTTCCCCACACGGCCCTGTATGAACACATCCCCCATCTCCTCTTGTTCCTCCAACATCTCCGTATCCTTTACAATGTCAGCAGGCTTGATTCCCCCACCCTCTGGTTTCCTCCTTCCTCTCCACCCCCCACCTGTTGCCACGCATCTATCGCTGTATCCCTCCCTCTCTCCATCTCCACACCTTCTATCTCCTTCATAAGGGCAATGTCCAGCCCCTCCCAGATACTGAAGTTCGCTTCGACATCTACCCTTCCTTTCCACTATAACCTGGCCTTGTTCGCTCCCCCTGTCCAGGGTCCCCTTTTTCCTCTCCCCTCCTTCTCCCAGAGCGGATTTTCCTCCTTCCCCCCTGAGACCCTGCACCCCAACCTTGCCTCTTTCCTTCCCATATCCCTCCATACCAGGCCCTCTTTAGCGCACCCCACGCCCATCTCCCCCCCTCCCTTTCCCTCCCTCCCTCACTCCCTTCTTCCGGTCTCCCTCATCTCCTTGCACCTGGCAGATCCTCCGTTTTGATGATTGTCAGTGTGCCACGTCAGTGTTGTGTTTAGTGCTGTTTCTCCTGTGTGTCAATGCTCCGGTCGTACTGTGCCTTGTGTCCTTTTAATTGTCGAAATGTGTGGTTTTTTGTGTGTAAGAGTCTTTTACGGTTTTTATCTCAATTTTAAAGTCGCCCCTTTTTTTGTCTGTTGCCTTCCATGATGTTCCCCTTTTTTATATCATGTTCACCACATTTTATCCTTTGTATATTTTTAAATGTCATCTATTGTTTGATCTATGTCATTCGGCTGAAGAGCTGCGCATATGCTGCTGCCAGCCCGCCCCAATAGGGAATTGAAATAGAATTAAGGAAAAAAGAAAAAAAAATTCTTCAGTCCTTGTTCGGCTCACCTGAAGATAGCTGGCGGTTGTCCAGTCGAAATATCGTGCAATGAAGTTTACGACGACTGGGTGCAAGCCCGAAATGTGTTTGAACAGTTGTGTGGCTGGGAAAATGTTAAATTTTACAACACTGATGCTCACTGGTGATATTCCTACCTCTGGCAGAAAACTGCCACCATAATCTTTTCCACAGCCACCGATATTAGGAAGGTACTAAGTTGCATTGATACCACACTATTTCGTCTGGATGAGGTGCCTATATCCACAGAGACACTGGTAATGCTTCCATGGGAGAACCGATGGCTTCTATTGTAGGAAATCATTTGTGTAAGAATCAGTGAGAAATGTCGTTTGAAGCAGGGATGGAGGGATCCTCCTTCGCCCCAATTATTGTGGCGACTGCCGGCGGAAACCCATTCCGTGTTCGAGGCCCAATCAGGTTCATATTTTCGATTCTCGTGACATGTTGACAAGAGTCTTAACCGAGAACATCACAATCTTTCTGAAACGCCGCCCTTTAAAACGTCGTATCTCAAGAGGGCTGCGACGGTCGGTGCAATGGAATAGAGCTGAAAATGCTCCTGTTCTCTGGTACTCGTCGTCTAACTCGCGGATGATGTCTAACCCTTTCTACCGCCAGACACGTGCGCTTAACACTTGCTAGAGTGCATAAATAAAATACTGTCAGTGCTGATGACCTACAACAACTAAAGGTAACCAGGGAACAGTCTAGCAGACTGAAATCATAATACTACTCCAATGTGCGTGCTGAGTTCCTAAATATTCACAAGTTTTTATTCATAGCTGAATACAGTTCACTATTGGCGTCTTCCAAACAGTTACATACCTTTTAATTAGTGCTCGAGCCCCCACTAGTGACAATGAACACGCTATAAATTTTAGTGAAGGTTGTTTAACGCTGAATAATATCGACTGAAATTTAGCAAGGCGTACAGTGCCATATCGCAATAACCTAAAGATCACTTCACGCTGACTCATATTCTTCAGTGTCGGATGCCACAAAGTATCCGAAGTTCCGACTGGTTTGAACACAGTTAAAGTCCAGTGACACTGTTTCAGATGTTGTGAAAATAATAAGAGTCCAGTCCGACCGTAACAGAGACCAAGTGCTGTGGTTGGCAGGAGAGCCAACACCGTGTTACTAGAGGAGGCCGAAAGGCACGCGAATTAGCTGACGCAGGCTGCCGCGAGGTCTGGAAAAGGACATGGATACTAGAATTTAGAGAAACGGACGTAGCTGGTGGAATACTTAATTTTAATCCATTAATGACGAACGTCGCTCTTGACAGTACATGATTCACAATATCAATAGTAATTGAATATGGCGCCTTGCTAGGTCGTAACAAATGACGTAGCTGAAGGTTATGCTAAATTATCGTCTCGGCAAATGAGAGCGTATTTTGTCAGTGAACCATCACTAGCAAAGTCGGCTGTACAACTGCGGCGAGTGCTAGCAAGTCTCTTTAGAGCTGCCGTGTGGCGGCGCTCGGTCTGCAATCACTGATAGGGGCGACACGCGGGTCCGACCTATACTACCCGACCGCGGCCGATTTAAAGGCTACCACCTAGCAAGTGTGGTGTCTGGCGGTGACACCACATTCCTCCCCCACAAATCGTACGGTTGTGGAATATGGCTTCCGCCCGCCGTGGGGAGGACCTCAAGTTGACGTATGCGACGAGGTGGGGAGCCTAACAACAGGCGAGGCTGTGCCACCTGAACCCTGCCATTCGAACGGCGGGGAGCTAGGAAACGCCTGGAAACCTGCTCCAAGGTGCACGTAAACATGCGGCGTATGCACCCATAGAGAGACCCTTTAAGGGTCGACCTCTATCGGGCCGGGGCACCCGACGGGCGAAGACGACATATGGTCCGGAGCGGGCAAGAGTTCCATGCTGGAGGAAAACTGGTCACGGGAAGCGATCAGCAGCGCGTGACCCAGGGAGGCGCCTGGCGGTTACAGCGACGTGTCCACTGTTGGCGTCGCCGGCGGGAGAACAGGCGGCGGAGGCGGTGGCGGTGGCGCGTCGCCATGGGCAAAATGGAAGGTAGCGTCTGTAACACCTAGGGGCTGATGCGAGCAAGTAGATGGGTCCCGGGGTCGCGGACCAAACGGAACCTTCGCTAAAAGCAGACGGCGAGCGGCAGATCCCGTGCGACGACAGAGACCCAACTGATTGAGGTGCCGACACACCTCACCAGAGGCCCCCAAAACCAAATACATAGCGCTGCCGGGGCAGCGAACAATGCGCCCTTCAAGCCAACGCCGTGAACCTCGATAGTGCCATAATAGACAATGTCGCCTGGAGCAAAGACAGGTGTCTGCCGCTGCACCGGAACCTGAGGCGGCGGATCTAGCAAAGACATCACGGTTCGAGGAGGGCAACTGTGGAGCAACTAAGCCAGTGAGCGACCATCTCGGGGCTGAGAGTGATACAAGGACAAAAAGAGCAATAATGCGTCCTCCCGAGAATGTGAGTCTTTTAACTTCAACATCTGTGACTTGAATGTGCTGACCAATAGTTCAGCGGCACCGTTTGACTGTGGTGAAAACGACGCCGCGGACGTCAGATGGTGAATACCATTGGCCTTGCAGAATGACTGAAATTCTGCGGACATGAATTGTAGGCCATTGTCGGAAACAATAGTCTGTGGAAGACCTTCAATGCAAACGAGAGCAGGTAACGCTTGGATGGTGGCATATGACGTCGTGGAAGACATCGGGACAACAAAAGGAAAATTACTGAATGAATCTTCCACAACCAACCATGGAGCATTCCAGAATGGACCAGCAAATCGATGTGTAAGCGTTGCCAAGGGGAAGTGGCTTTTGGCCATGGAAAGAATTTCCGTGGTGGTACTGATTGTTATTCGGCACACACCATGCAAGAAGAGCACATATTCGTAATCGCGACATCAATTTCGAACCAAGTACAGTGCTGACGAGCATGTTGTTTCGTTCTCGCTATACCCCAATGTCCTTGGTGGAGAAGCTGTAAGACAAAGGACTGTAACGAACGTGGTACCACGGCCCTGGACTGATCATTATCAGAACGCAACAGTAAAACACCACGACTTTCAAAAAGTCTCTCCTTGTGAGCGAAAAATCGGCGAAGCAACGGGTCCCCAATCCGTGACTGTGATAAGAGCCATTGCGTAGCAACAAAACGCGGAACGGGAGCAAGGACAGGTTCCGCAGCTGTGGCTGCAGCTACACGACGAAAATCAATCGGAAACGATTCGACCACGTCATCGGATTCCGCATCAATGAACATGCAAGCAAGTTCAGAGGGAATCGAATGCCCTATCCTCAGCAACAGGCAATCGGGACAATGCAGCGGCGTTTCCGTGCTTAGCACTGAACGATACAAGATATCGTAGCGGTACTGCGAGAGGAAAATAGACCAGCCAATGAATTTCTGCACTGTACATAGAGGTACAGGCTTGGCCCGATGAAATAGCGATGTCAAAGTCTAAACATTCATGGTGGTGACTGTTTGTTCTATATCGTGTCTCCCTACCACTTTCGCGCAACGACACTCTGAGTATGTTTTTTAGGGAATTGACATGTATGAACCTGAGACTTGTTGCTGGTAAGGAGAGGCAAGACCAAACATGACATGTAAAATTCAGAAGAGTTCAGTGTGACTAGCGATGATATAACCAAATACTTAATGATTTCAGTGTCAGCTCCACTGCACTCCCTGTAAAAGAATCTTAATACTAACAAAATTTCGTGGAAGAGGTTCTAGGCATTCTTATTTTTAGTTACCTGGTAAAATAACGTCGAAAAAGCAGTTAAGTTTACCATTGGAAATTTTATTCTACTCACAAAACATCAGAACTCCAACTTCTCCTTACCACAAGTTGGTTTAAAAAAACTGTCTGGCTGTGTTTTTATCTGACCAATCAGGGTCTCAATGTTAACCTTAAGCTCCGCCTACAAAAATTCTGTCTATCCAATGAGAAACGTAATACTTTTCGTGGTGGGGCAATTTTTTTAAGGTTTGCAACGTATCAGAGACGCGAAAAAGTCTCACGCTAAAACTTGTGGGTGGTGTGGCCCTTTTTGTTTTATGGTAAGAGCTATACTGTTTTTCTGGAGGGCTCTAGCTTTCAACATGGGCTGGGTGTGGTCCTTGACGTAACAGAGACCCGAAAATGTCTCATGCTAAAATGTGTGGTCTTAGCGGTAGGCTGGCGACGTGGGTGTCCAATCCGTCCCTTATCGTAGGGCCTTCTAGCTTAACACGATTCTGCTCTCAGCTTCTGTTCTCGTTTCTCCCCTCGGAACTACATCTGTCTCACGGTGGGAAGGTACGACATGCATTTAGGCATTCTTGTGTTAGTCTGTGGTATTCCATTTGCTCACTCGTTACTCGTATTACTTTGGTTAATTTAGTGTCACGATTTATTTGGAGCTATGTGACATACTACTAGATTTGCTTAAAATGTCAGGGTTTTCATGGAAGGTGTTGGATTTGCCTGACACCTTACATATCACCACCTTTCGAACTTAATTTTTGCACTGAATTTAGGCAATGATTATTAATTTTCAATTATTTTCTTTCTTTATTTAAGTGTGAAATTTGTTTTTTAAGAAGTTTGTGAAAGTGAGTAGTCTTTCACATCGATTTTCTTAGAAGTGTTGTTTTTATAAATGTAATAATTAAGTAAAATCGATTCCAAACACATTATCTAAATGTCATGTGCAAGTAAAATGTTTTTGTTTCTAGACACTCATTTCAACATTGTTACACTAACAAATAAGAATTATTTCCAAGAATTGCTTTGACAAAGAAATATAGATACACAAGTATTAAGATATTATCCTAATAAATGGTACAAATGTTAAAAAAGGGAAAACATCCAACAAGGTAATTTTTTTCTTTGTTTTTATAGGGAAAAAATAAGTAAAATATAGTTAATCTTTTATTATTATGAGGAGAAAATAAGTGGTATATAGTTTTAGCATTTATTATGCCTTATTCTGTGTTCTTTAAATACTGCCCATTTTATAACTAATGACTTGTTTTTATCGATAGTCTATTTTTTACTTAAGTCCATAGTCAATGATTGTTATTTTGGTGTTTATTAGCTGTCTGGTGTGCTTAAATTATTTTGTTTTTCACACGTTTCTTTTGCACAATTCCTACATTACATAATTTGATTTCACACATTCACACAGTCCTATGAATGTTTAAGCATGAGGTTGGCAAATGTTTTTGCATGAAGGTAATGGACTTGAGCGAGATGGATGTGTGCAATTATTTGATGTACAGCTTCATTCGTCGTTCCTTGTTGGCTTTGCAAGTGTGTGTTGCCATTGTGATGGTCCCATAATGGAATGGAGCTGTGAGTGCAGAATCTTATGGTTTACTGGCTTTGTATGCGTGAAAGTCATCGTTATGTGTCGCTGAATGTGGTCATTTTTCGTTGTAATACTTCTCAGACGACTAGTTTATAATAGGATAGGGATTTGGGAGGGTATGTCGTCTATTCTTCACCCATCTTCTTTCGTGGTCTCAATCTTGTGAATCTTCAACTTCTGTTCTTCCTGCTTTTTCTCTGATTCTTACTTGCTTCTTGGTTCCTCTCTAGACAGGATATGGAAATATTTATTGATAACTAGTCGCTTTGAAGTTCTCCTCCTAGTAACAGTTTGATAAATTGTTTGGGCGCAACATTTTTACTTTGTGGAAGTTCTTATTCAGTTTCGTGCATCAGCGTGCTGTTTAATAGCAGTAGTGTGACTTTTATGCACATTTTTTGCCAGTGGTGGCTTGCCCAAGCGGTCTTCTCGTCGGGCCGTTTTTTGCTCGCTCCACTGAGTGGGGGCGCCCCGGGGTTTACGAGCGGCGAAAGTCGGGTGTCTGCTTGTCTGTCTGTGCACCAGTCCCTTGTGACGTTCGGCATCCCATTGCGCCTCAGCAGAGTTCCCCCTAGCGGGCAAATTTATTGCCCACTTTCGCTACAAGAAGGCCACTCTGTTGGTCTCGCTGGCCTCATGTCTTGCTAATTAAGTCCTTTTCTTTCTTGATACTTCTCGTGTTGCAACTTGTTGGTCATTGCATCTGATCTTTGTTGGAGTTTTTACAATGGTTCTTACAAAAAGTTATACTTATAATCATCTAATATATGTCTAGTACCTACATTGTTTTGCACCTTTTTTAAAAAAGCTTTACAAATTTCGGCGCCCTTTCCATGTTACAATTCTAAGATATTTGGAGTCTTGACATCTACTCAAGAATCCTCAAATTAGTTTTTTATTTTTGTGTAGTGTCGTGCTGTATAGTATTTTAGTATTTCATGCTGTTAGACTACCTACGCTTTATCCCTTCACCTTAATCTATGGTACTATTAGTGTTATAATTGAAACTACTTTATTTTTCCCACCTTCATCTCTCTTCATTCTTATTTCTCCTGACGATCTTATCTGCAACATAATCTTGAAATATTGTGCTGATTATTAACCAGTGACAAAATTAATCTTCAAATTTGTACTGAAAATGTTTAATACTGCCAGTCTTAGGTAAAAATATCTCTGCTTTATCTCGTAAAATACCCTCTAATTCTCTTTTACTATGTTCCGAAATACCTTGAAATTCTTGCAATTTTTCGTCGATTTCTTTATGGACTACTAACATGAGTTGAGGCGATTTCTTCTTTTGTGCATACCATTCTAACTCTTCATCCTCTTAATTTCGAGTCATTCTTAATTGTTTGTATATAACTGGTATTTCTTCTAATTTTAGCTTGTGCTCAAAGAGAAGTGTGACATTCCCGAATGTTCGCTACCTTTCCCAATATGTATTGTAGCTCATCTCTCATTTAAAAAATCTGCGCCTATAATCAAATCTACTGTTAGTTTAGGTATAATCACGAAGTTGGCTTCGATCTTTTGATCTTAGCACGAAAGAGTTGACATTGTTTGTCTCGTAACTTCTGCAGCGTTGTTTCTAATAGTACCTCTTACTTTAATCTTACGTGTTTTCAGAACTGGCAATTCCTCATTTGCATTACACTGCATGAATAAATTTTCTGAGATCGCAGTCAGTTCACTTCCACTATCAATTACAATATTGACTGGGGTTTGCTTTACCATGGCCTTCACAACTGGTTGAATGTGAAAGGGTTGGTTTTGTTCTTCTTCTTCTTGCATCCACGAATCCTCCACTGAATCATACAGGGGACTTTTTAGGAATTTCCCTTGTGAATTCGAACTTACTGTAGGATAAGCTTCGACTGCACCTTCTCTCTCTTTTATTTCGTCTTCTCTATTTCTTCCTTCATTTACACCTTCTTCTACATTCTCTACTTTTTCCTCATTCTTGTCTATCTTCTTCTTCGTCGCTACTTCCACATAATCGCATCTAACTTCACTAATTATCGCTTCATAACTTCCTTCATTATATATGTTGGGTTGTGTGCCCACTTGTAACTTATTTTCAACTTCTGTTGACGTGAGTGTCCAGTCCGTCCCTTATCGTAGGGCCTTCTAGCTGTTCTCGTTTCTCCCCTCGGAACTGCGTCTGTCTCATGATGAGAAGGTACGACATGCATTTAGGCATTCTTGTGTTAGTCTGTGGTATTCACTCGTTACTCGTATTACTTTGGTTAATTTAATGTCACGATTTATTCGGAGCTATGTGACATACTACTGGATTTGCTTAAAATCTCAGGGTTTTCATCGAAGGTGTTGGATTTGCCTGACACCTTACAAAAGTTTTGTGGTCTGTGACTATGGTAAAGTGACGACCATACAAGAAATGATGAAACTTTGTAACACCAAAGACGAGAGCCAATGCTTTCTTTGAGGAGACGAGAGCAATATGGACGCAAAGGTAATAGGGCGATCGTGCGATCCATCTTTGTACGCCAGCACAGCTCCGATCCCGAAATCCGATGCATACACTATCCAAAAAAGAGGCTTCCGGGGATCGAAAAGCGCAAGGCAAGTATTGGAAAGCAGCGCCGATTTCAAGCGGCAAAAGGCGCGTTCGCATTCTGTCGTTCAGACGAACGTAACACCCTTAAGACGTAAGCGACTAAGCGGAGCTGAAATGGAAGAGGCATGCGGAATATATCTGTTATAATACGTAATTTTTCCCAGCACACTCTGTAGCTGCTTCAAATCCTGCGGCGAAGGCAAGTCTCGTATGGCACGAAGGTACGTGGGACTGGGATGTATGCCTTGGGCATTGAGTACATGTCGCAAGTATGGCAAGTCCGGAGCATAAAACACACATTTGTCCTTCCGCAAGCGAAGACCATTTTGTCGCAAGACCTGAAATAATGATCTGAGATTGACCAAATCATCTTCTTCCGTCTTTCCAGAGATCACAATATCGCCCAGATAATTAGCTGCAGTAGGGACCGACCCACAAACAGTTTGTAGATATTGCTGAAACAATGCAGGGGCGGATGCACATCCGAATGGCAGTCGTTTGAATCGATACAAACGAAGATGCGAGTTAACCACCAAAACGCGCTGGGATTCTTCGTCCACCGGTATTTGCAAGTACGCATCTGCTAGGTCCAACTTCGAAAAATATTTACCCGGGCACAGTTTGTCAAAAAGATCTCCCGTCGGGGTAAAGGAAAAGTTGCAATCACTAGTTGTGGATTCACTGTTTCCTTGAAGTACACACAAAGTCTCAATTTTCTGGAAGGTTTTGGCAAAATTACTAAGGGTGATGCCCAGAGAGATGCCGGCACACGTTCAATTACACATTGTGATTCCTAATCGTGTAATGTTTTTGCTACCTCATCACGCAATGCGTGGGGAACATTGCGCGCTCTGAAAAATTTCGGTTGCGCGTTCACTTTCAGTTCCAAATGTGTCTTATAGCTCGTAGTGCAACCGAGGCCCGGTGCAAAAATGTCTGCAAATTCTTCGCATAGACGAGAAACACTGTCTGAAGGCACAGTCTGGTTCACTGATAGGACCTGATTTACTACAGACAAGTTAAACAACTGAAATAAATCGAAACCCAACAAGTTCACTGCAGAAGAAGATCGAAGGACGTAAAATGACACAAGTTATGTTTGTCCTTTATATGTTGCAAGAAGGCTGCACTGTCCTAACACAGGGATATCTTGACCTGAATAACTAGTTAACGGAACAATTGCGGCACGCTACGGAGGGGTGCCCAGCAGTTTGCAAGTGTCTTGATTGATCAGTGAAACTGCAGCTGCGGTATGGAGCTGGAATGGCATCACTTTGCCGTTAATGTCCAAGGCTACAAAACGTTTATTGTCCAGCTGACGACAAGAGCGACAGTCTCGTGGAACGTGAACTGACACTGGTACATAATCACTAGCGACTTGACGGGAGTTCCGGCGAAGTCGACGCACACTATTTTTGGGACGAACACAGTCACTGATAGAGAGAGTGGCACTGGGTGGAGTGGAAGGAACTACATGTATTTCCATTGGCGAAGTTTCACGAGCCTCAGTATCCTTGGTTCGATTCCGATTTCGGCGCGAAGCGAAGGGCCGGGATCGGTTTGAGCTTCCGATCTGAGTTTTTTCTGGCAAACACTCTGAACATGACCTTTTTTATTACAATAGAACCAAATAGCTTGGCGTGACGGACAATTCTCAAGCGAATGTTTAGTAGCACACCGCGGGCATGATTTATCATTGCATTTGTTTGCCGACGCGGCACACGTGGCTGACAGCCTGGCGGCAGCGGCGCGGCCGGCCGCGCGGGCTGTTTACTGCTCCGTGCAGCTCGCCCGGCGGGCCGGTTAACCTGAGACACTGCTGGCGAAGTTTCAAATGATTCCTGAGCAAAGTCAAGTGTGTCCTGCCGATCCAATATGTCGATCACTTATTGAAGGGAGGGATTTACTAGTTTCAAAATTTGTTCCCCTATATGAACATCAGGAACGTTCTGTGCAATTGCATCGCGTACCATAGTATCTGAATAAGGGAGTCCATACTGACACTCAAAAGCACAATCCCCAGTAAGGCCTTGCAAGGTAGCAACAAACTCCAGATTAGTCTGACCTGCCGTACTTTTTGTACGAAAGAATGTATACCGTTTGGCAACTACGTTGACTGATTCTTTGAAACATGCATATAATGCAGACAAAATTTCTTCCTAGGACAGAGTTGCTACGTCGCGTCGGGGAAATAATTTGACTATCACACAGTACGTTTGTACGCCGACCGAAGACAACAAAAATGGCTGCCGCTCGTTACCTTGAATTCTGTAGGCGGCGAGATGGAATCCATATTGGTGTGACCACTCCGTGTATCTTTCCAGTGCAGCATCAAAAGGTCGAAAAGTGGGTGCAACAGCGTGTTGTGACTGCGTTAGCGGTGGAGCGGCGGTTGCCGCATCTTCGTGCATCGCACGTTCACCGTGTAGGAGCTGTCAAAGGGAATCCAGTAAGGCCTGCGTCTGCTGATTCTGTAAGCGATAAGATTCGGACACTACATCTTGAGATCGTGGCGAAGCCATTACACAAGTAAATCAGGGCAATATCGATAAGAACGCGGTTGTGCCTCGTCGCCGATTTTTTGATTGGCAGGAGGGCCAACACCGTGTTAGTAGAGGAGGCCGAAAGGAACGCGATGTAGCTCACGCAGGCTGGCGTGAGGTCTGGAACAGGACAAGGAAATTAGAATTTAGAAACAACGAACGAAGCTTGTGGATTACTTAACTTTAAAACATTAATGACGAACGTCACTCTTGACATTACATGATTCACAGCATCAATAGTAACTGACAATGCCGCCTTGCTAGGTCGTAGCTAATGACGTAGATGAAGACCAGGCTAACTATCACCTTGGCAAATGGGAGAGTATTTAGTCTGTGAACCATCGCTAGCAAAGTCGGCTGTACAGCTGGGGCGAGTGCTAGGAAGTCTCTCTAGACGTGCCGTGTGGCGGCACTCGGTCTGCAAACACTGATAATGGCGACACGCGGGTCCAACGTATACTACCGGACCGCGGCCGATTTAAAGGCTACCACCTAGCGAGAGTGGTGTCTGGCGGTGACACCACACCAAGTACCGTTGGTATCCGAAAACACAGTTCGGAATGCTCAAACATAGTGTTCCACAGTAACACTTCAGCGGCGAAGTGAGTTGGCACTCCAAAGGAAACAGAGTCCAACTGCTATGGTTTTCCAGCAAAGTCCCGTTTGAATACAAAAACAATCACCAAAAGACACAACTCGAGAAAAACAGAAATCCCTACTGTGTTCCACATCAAAAATATTCTAGGTCCAGATTCTTCGTGAAAAATTCTCCTATTTGCGCGCACTCGTGATATTCGGCTAAGTTCAACCTATCTGGAATCGCTAAATTACCACTAAAGCGTTGCGTCGAGCAACACAGGTCAGGTGTCGGAAAGGCGCGAAGACCTCTCACTTGGAATTTTGTATCAGCTCCGCTTAAATGCCCTCGGTCCGAAATTCCCAAAGCTACGCCACGTAACTGCTGTCCACTGATCACCACTTCTTTGCATACCTGTTTACATAGAGGAGCAATCTTAATTCTGTTAGTACCACTATGTGTGAGCTGAAATTCTCATAAAAAATATACATTCACAAATTGGTAGCAGCAATAGCTTCCCAGAATTGCGTTTTAATGTTTTGCAATTTGCTGAGTGCGAAAATAGTTTTTGTCCCTTTGTGCCGCTGAATAACATTACAGTTCTTTATAAGACACAAGTTTCCATACGGATTTCAAGAGCTCTTTTGATGTTGAAATCAGAATTTTTGTATACAAAAATTTAATATGGATAAAATTATGCAATAATTATTAATAAACAGAGACGACAGATATAAGAACGTAGGCTTCCGCGGCCGGTGTCATAGTGATTAAAATTCTTCTGGGTAATAATAACAAATATCACAAACTAAACCCACTGAAATGTGTACAGCACCACATGCTATCATATACTGTCTTGCTGTTCGTGTATGTGTCTTGTCTTATATGTTTTAATTAAATATTAGCAACAAATTAATAAAATTGGTGTTTCATCAGTGCAAATTATACAAGTATGTCAGCAGTTGCGTTTCTACGAGACCGTCAAAATGAACGCTCGCTCTAGTCTGTACCTGCACCGGGTCAGAAGGTAAAACGTATTCGGTATATTGCACATGTTGCAGATATGTCTATTCAACGTCTTTTGACGTGTCAGCAGCTCGGCTAATATGTCTAGACACCTCTTTCACTTGCCACTTCGCACTTTGTTGTACTAATTTTGCGTCTGCGTGTGACCAACGCAAACGTGGATAAGGCGTTGTCTTAAAGCTGTACGCTGGAATGGGGTGAACCCTCGTGACGTCACGTAATCGCCAGCCGCTTGAAACTGACAGGTCCACTGGAGAGATGTGCTACTGACACTTGCTCGCTGCCCTCAACGGCCGCCGTCCTCGCCCTGTAACAGCAACCCGCGTTCAAACTTCTCTCTCCAAGTGATAACAAATAACTGTCGTGTCACCTGAGGCTCGCAGTTATACTCCAGCGGTGTAATCTATGACTTCTGATTACGTACTTTTACTTGGTTTACTGTTTTTTCAGGCCCTTACATTCTACTTACTTACTGTATCTCATGAGCCCCAAGTAGTTCTTTGAGAGCTGTGACAAATGTGTAATGCACCTGCCAACATTTCGTGAAGTAAACGGTCTGATTGTCACACCACTACACTGCCATGGCCATCTGCTCTGGAGGCTCACTGAGACACTAACTGTAAATCAGGAATGTGCCTCCCAAGGAAACATCAAATTAATTTTCCTGTAAGATTAAATTTTAATTCCAGAGCATCCAGAGCAAAATATTGAATCTCGAAATGGATTTATATTCTCATCATGCTTTTAATTTTCGTTATGACCAAAAAAAGAGGATGGTTGAGGCTGAACGTTTCACCGTTGTCATGTGCAGCAGAGGTACAAGGTAAGGAGCACGGTATTTGGCGTATAGCTTTGGCATAAACCATACCGGAAATGGCAGCAAGTCAATTACGAGAAGCATCAAAATTCACTGTGCCTTCAGAATCCGGGATTAGTATAATAATCACTGTACCACCCCGCTTATCAAAACATAAGGACGCGCATGAAAACTATTTCTTATCTTGCTCAAAATTCCATACAAATATAACGTAGCTCATATAAATTTTGTGATGCATCCCTGGAAATAAACCTGCGCAAGCTTCTATAGAATGCAATGAAATATAATGATATGTAGAAAAAAATTCAAAGTAATGAGCGCTTATCTGAAACTTCCTGGCAGTTGAAATACATGTTTCAGACCGGGAAACATAACCGGAATGATTGACTTTTTTGGAAAATAGAGTACTAACGGAACTACCCAGGCAAGACTCACGATGCCCTTTCATTTTTTGGTACAACAGTACTCATCTCCCACTTCATAAACTTCACACAAGTTCTCCAGCATACGTTTTGGGGTACTAACGCTCTTGGATGGAAAGTGGTTACAAAAAAGCTTGCACTCCTTGTTATTATGAAAAGGTTGCCATTTGGTGTAAGGTAACGAGATGCAGACGTATATGTTAAAGGGAAATAAATGATCATAATTTAAAACTGAAATAAACAGACATACACAGAAAAGATTAATAATGTTATGAGGTATTTATGTTCTGATGAATTTTTCCTGCCGATCGCAGTTTGTTTGTGTTCACTTTCGATATGTATCTTCAATTTGGAACCAATTTTTCGCGTGACTACTCCTTCATTAAACAACACGTTTATTGTTGAATGTGATTGCTTTTTTTAAAATTTCAAATAAATACTCATTACGCTGGATAAACTTCATGTCGGTTGTTTCAGATTCCGCCTATAGGTGATTGACTTTCAAATGAACACAATTTGATATTCTTGTATTGATACAAAAACGGCACATGTACTTCATGGTTAGGTAGCTTAGCAGTAAGTGTGCCGACTCATCTCAGGTATATTGTAAACATTATCGTACAGAATGCACAGTGAGCAGATTCATAGGATTACTTTATAACACCGCAGACTGAAAACTTTCTACTTCCTTTTGAACCAAAACTTTGTGTATAACTGAGATGACGTTAGTAAATTGTTCTGATAATACTGTATTTTTTGTGCAACATTGTGACCCGAGGAGAAATACTGACGCTATTCGTTTTCTTCATTTTTTATGATGTATTAAGAAGTTGGGAGAACTGTCGCAGTGAAATGAAAAATACAAATGAGGCTTAAAAGATATTTTAAATGAGTACAACTTGAAATGAGGAATGTTGCTGCCAATGGCATTTTGCCTGCTGAAGGCGAACGCAATGAACAGTTTCTGCGCATACCATCTGCAAATTGAATAAGAACGTAAGACCACATGTGAACATCTCATTAAAGCGGTATAAAGCCTATAACTATCTATGTGGTGAAATTGAATCAAGAAAATCTCTTGCTTTTCAGTAACCCAATAAGAAATGGTTATAACCAGATTGCAATCGCCCTTCAACAGATCACTAGGAGAACAAATAAGCTACCACGAAAATCAGCATAAAAGAGAGACTCAATCAGCAATTACCCAAATGCTGTTAGAATAAGTGAGAGGTTGAAACTTCCTGGCAGATTAAAACTGTGTGCCCGACCGAGACTCGAACTCGGGACCTTTGCCTTTCGCGGGCAAGTGCTCTACGACCGAGCTACCGAAGCACGACTCACGCCCGGTACTCATAGCTTTACTTCTGCCAGTACCTCGTCTCCTACCTTCCAAACTTTACAGAAGCTCTCCTGCGAAACCTGCAGAACTAGCACTCCTGAAAGAAAGGATATTGCGGAGACATGGCTTAGCCACAGCCTGGGGGATGTTTCCAGAATGAGATTTTCACTCTGCAGCGGAGTGTGCGCTGATATGAAACTTCCTGGCAGATTAAAACTGTGTGCCCGACCGAGACTCGAACTCGGGACCTTTGCCTTTCGCGGGCAAGTGCTCTACCAACTGAGCTACCGAAGCACGACTCACGTCCGGTACTCACAGCTTTACTTCTGCCAGTATCCGTCTCCTACCTGCTCTAGAGCACTTGCCCGCGAAAGGCAAAGGTCCCGAGTTCGAGTCTCGGTCGGGCACACAGTTTTAATCTGCCAGGAAGTTTCATATCAGCGCACACTCCGCTGCAGAGTGAAAATCTCATTCTGGAAACATCCCCCAGGCTGTGGCTAAGCCATGTCTCCGCAATATCCTTTCTTTCAGGAGTGCTAGTTCTGCAGGTTTCGCAGGAGAGCTTCTGTAAAGTTTGGAAGGTAGGAGACGAGGTACTGGCAGAAGTAAAGCTATGAGTACCGGGCGTGAGTCGTGCTTCGGTAGCTCAGTTCGTAGAGCACTTGCCCGCGAAAGGCAAAGGTCCCGAGTTCGAGTCTCGGTCGGGCACACAGTTTTAATCTGCCAGGAAGTTTCATATCAGCGCACACTCCGCTGCAGAGTGAAAATCTCATTCTAAGTGAGAGGTTATCGTGTGCCGTGGTCTACACTAGCAGATGAACACGTACCTCACAGATATTCATCCTAGATTATGTCCCTTTCAATAACGAATCGATGCCGTTGATACACTAATGCCAAAGTATATTGATAACACTAAAAACTCAGCAACGAAATATTGCTCCTTGCAGTACTGGGTAGCAATGGTCTCATAATAAATTCAAATGCGTGGCTCTATGAAAATGGCCGTCGCAACGGAATATCATACGAATCACCTTATAAGTGCAGGCAGTATCTTCATGATGCGTGCACCACAGAACACAGTGCCCTAACAGCGACTGAGGAACATAAAAAAATACCTTAGTCCTTGCTGTAAAGCCAAGCACACTTCTGGATTGGCCTGATTGTTTTTAACACAGTCTATTAATAATAACTTTTCAAATTATAGTGCATAGCAAATTACAACAAAAATTTAACATTCACCAATATGAAAAAAACATTGTCTTTCGGCATATCTAGAGTTTATTCCGTCATGTGACTGAAATCTACGCATTGTACGATTTCATACTTAGATGGAAATTGTTGTAGCATCCGTTATCCTTCTTATTATTCTTTGTTTTCGTTTTTCTTCTTATTCTTCTGCATCTTAATTGTGGTGGTCTCCACATTGTGTTCAGCCAGTTATAAAATAATTCTGCGTAATTTTTATGGAATTTTAGTGTTTGATGTTGTAGTTTTATGTGTGAATAATAAGTTAGTAGCGTCTTGACGTCATGCGAAAATTCACTCTGTAGCACCTGCAAAACTGCAGGTGGTGGTAAATGGAAGTATATATATTTACATTTACTGGGCTACTAAGAAATCTAGCGGGCTTTAGCAGACAAGAAACTGGGTGTTGAGTGTCTTTGTATTTCGTTAGTGAGATTTGGCGACCTACATAGAAATAATTTGGAAGACGTTGCTTAATGCATGCAATTCAATATGTTCAGATACGTAGTAACCATTATTTCATCGCAGAAATAATGAAAGTAAAAATTTTACAACCGAGATTTAGCTTTAGAATATGTCTTTACGGACTCATTCAGGGATAGATAGTCTGCACCACCTCAAACAATAACCACATCAACCGCTATTTAACAATACGGGAGACAGAACAAAATTTTTCTGAGCAGCATACCTGATCCATTATAATTAATTTAATTTAGTTAACATGCAGATAAAAGTGATTAAATTAATTGCAGCCTTCCTTTGCCGCTACACTTCTTAAGCTTGGTTTACAGTTATGAACCACCAGTGTGTGTGTCAGAGTGAGTCTGCAAATAACATGCAGATGAAGGGCCATGGTATATAAATATAGACGACACTTTGTTATAATTTTGCCTTATTGTGGATGGTCATGCATTATTATTTCCATGAACCATTCAGAGCAATTTTTTTTATTTTACTACTACATCTTATGAATTTGCTGTAGCTTGTTTGGAAATTAGCTACAGTTTTGCTGTAACATAAGGCAGTTTGTTAGAATTTTGCTGTAGTATGGGGCAAAATGCTATAATTTTTCTGTAGCATGTATGTGAATTTGTTAGATGTTTTTAACAAAGAGACAATTTGTTTCACTTTCACTGTGACACGGAGGGCAGTCTATTGTAACAAGGCGATGTATGGAGGTGTGAAGTGTCATGTCCGCTCTACCGTGCGACAGCGTAATTTTGCAATGTTATGATGACAAACATTTCGTACTGCAAGATAAAGTTAATACCATTGAATGGGGTTTTGAAAAGTAGTCTAAAGCTTAGTAACAGTTTGTTCATACCAGTGCTAATATGAATTGGTATTGTTTATTATGTTGTTTCATTAAAGTTGCAGATACAGTGGTGTCCAAAATTAAAGCGACAATTGGGTATTTTTCAAGGTTGCGTTTAATTTGTCACAAAACAATATAACCAGGCGATAGTAATGTAGGAATAATGTAAAGAACACAGAACATAAACAAGTGCAACATGCACTTCTTTTTTCCAAATTACGCATTGGCGCACACTTCCTGACATCTGGTTAATACTCTCAGTACGGGGTGTGACAACCTCTGGCGGTAACACAGGCCTAACAACGATAGCTAACGCTGTGAACGATGCCATCAATCTCGTGTTCACGCAGTGACGCCCATTTTTCCTGCAGAACTATTCGCAAGTCTTGGTTTGGTTGATTGATGCTAGCGTGATGCAACCTGTGTTCCTACTGCATTAGAGACATGTTTTATGGGATTAAACTTGGGAGTACAGCAGGTAGCTATGCGTACAATGTCTTCCATTTACTAGAAAACACCAACCATCAGGTCGAGCATTATCGTCCATCACTACAGTACCCTGCAAAAACCACACTTGAGTTCCCAAGATCTCATGATACCTGACAGCAGCTAAACCTTGCCGATTCACCTGTACAGTTTCATGAAGAGGTGATAAGTGGTCAACATAATGCCTGCCCACACCATTAGGGATCTTCCTCAATATCGGTCTGTGGCCACAATGTTTTCGTCGTGTTCCACATTCCATCCAGATGCAAATCCGCCGATAATCACACTCCAGAACAAATCGGGAACCATCTGTGAAGAAGACATCATCCCACCGTTCGACTGTCCTGGTGGCATGTTGACTACTCGACTATGCACATTTCCTTCTGTGAAGATACGTCAGACTTACACTGGCAGTAGATCTCCAACAATGAAAGCCACTTGCTGAAACCTTCTGTGCACCTTTTGCCATGATACAACACATAAAGTTTCAAACATGGCTGCGTTTTCAGCGACCGGTTACGAAGTAAAATTGAAGCAATCACAGCCATCTGTTGCAAAAATGAAGTCTTTTGGCCTAGGTTTCGGCAGCTACTAAGAGTGCCTTCATCAGACGTAAAACATTCAAACTGGCATGGCAGGTACAAACTAAATATCAAGGGTAAAACTTTAGTCACAAAATTTTAAAATACAAAATATGGGAGACATCAGAGTCTGATGCTGGGGGGTGTACATTTGGAGTGATATGGGACCCCTGATACACGTAGATACGACTCTGACAGATGACACGTACGTAAGTATTCTGACCTATCACTTGCATCCATCCATATCCAGTGTGCATTACGACGGGAAATTCCAAAAGGACAATGCGACACCTCACCCGTCCAGAATTTCTATAGAGTGGCTCCAGGAATACTCTTGTGAACTGAAACAGTTCCGCAGGCCACCAAACTCCCCAGACATTAACATTATTGTGCATATCTTGGATACCTGAAGGGATATCTGCTTTTCAGAAGAGATATCCCCCCATCGTACTCTTACGAGTTTATTGACAGTACTGCAGGAGTCAAGGTGTCAGTTCCTTCCATCATTACTTCAGGCATTTTTGGAGTCCATGCCACGTTGTGTTGCGGCGCACTCCAGCGCACTCGCGGGGATCCTACATGATATTAGGCAGATGTATCAGTTTCTTTGGATTTTCAGTGTAAATCATCTGTAAGCTGCCTCTTGAAAGAACCAACATTTCGGCTACCTTGGTTACGGAAGCAACGACAGTACGAGGTCGTACAATTCACTTAGCTCCAACATGATCCACTCATAGTTATACAAAACACGGTTATGATCACTACTGGCACTAGAAGCGTGTTAAGGACATTCCGCAAGTAACATTCGCGATCATATAGAACTGTGCAAGCTACTGGCTTGGCTGGCATCAGCATTTATCTCCAAGGATGCGCGACGTTTCTACATTTTTGTCAAGCCCTTTCTTTGTTTCTGTTATTTTGTATGTCGTTACCTCTTTGATTAAATGAAAGCAATGTAGTCGGCAGTTGACAGGGATTCCTATGGTGGCTGTCCACATTATCGGTGGATGTGAACGAAGCAAGGATTGATGCACGCGGAAGCAGAAAATTGTCCGAATTTGTGAGCACCATCTAGGAGTTGCTGCAGGGCACTGACAGACGCTAGGTTAACAATTGCGGCTAAGCGTTGACGGCCTCTCGCTACATTAGTTGTGTACCTCTTGCTTGGTAAACAACAGTATAGAAAGAAAAATAAACAGGTAATAGTCAATAACGTACAGATGGACACACACTTCTTGCCCCAAAATAGTGCAAGCACGAGGAATCACCAAGCACGTGGCAATTATGTTCTCCGTTATGAGAACTGACCGTCCAACGAAGTTACTAAAGTGCAGTCGAAAAGGACATTGACAGTACGGTATATTGATAATTGTTACTTACGGACCGCCTGACAGCACCTGAATAAAACACAATTTTAGTGCCACACGCGTTTCGCCATTACTTTTTGCAAATCAACAGCAATGGCAGGTTGCGTGGACAATTTATTACATATTACGCTTATGTTGCATTTTTGCTGTTCTTCTTCTTATGAATGCCAATTTGCGGTTTTTTTTCCACATTCCACAGCACTATGACCTGAACGCTTGTTTCAATGCAGTGTTTTGGTTTCAGACGGTCCACAATTAAAAATTATCAATATACCGTAATATAACACGCAACTCAGGAAGACAGGACTACAAAAGTTGAAGATGACATTAACAATGTCTGATGACAGGATTACGATTACAATACGTGCCATTTTTACCGACAGATGAACTAAATGGCCAAAATCAGTAATCAGCAATTCAGAAGAAAGAAAGTGGTTAAAGAAATATGCTAGTGAAGTGTTGTTGGTTCCTAAAATGACAGAATTTTTGAAAATCAAAGTGGCAAGCAGATGTAGTTTGTTTGTCACTGAACAACGGAGCATCAGTCATTGTTGATGTTGGAGCGCATTCTTCTTAAAATGAACGCAATGATTTTAAAATAAATTTGCCTCCTGCAGCCGATACCGTTTAAGAGCTGCAGCTATTTAACACTACCAGCAGTTCTGTGGGTCCTGTATCTGACAGAACAAAGAATAGTTTTTGCCCTCTACAGCTCCCTCTAGTACCATGGAAGTCATTCCCTCATGTTTTAGCAGATGTCCTATCATCCTGTCCCTTCTACTTAACAGTGTTTTCCACATATTCCTTTCCTCTCCGATTCTGCGTAGAACCTCCTGATTCCTTACCTTATCAGTCCACCTAATTTTCAACATTCGTCTATAGCACCACATCCCAAGTGCTTTGATTCTCTTCTGTTCCGGTTTTCCCACAGTCCATGTTTCACTACCATACAATGCTGTGCTCCAGACTTACACCCTCAGAAATTTCTTCCTCAAATTAAGGTCGGTATTTGATATTAGTAGAGTTCTCTTGGCCAGAAATGCCTTTTTTGCCATAGTGAGTCTGCTTTTGATGTCCTCCTTGCTCCGTCCGTCATTGGTTATTTTACTGCCTAGGTAGCAGAATTCCTTAACTTAATTGACTTCGTGACCATCAATCCTGATGTTAAGTTTCTCGTTGTTCTCATTTCTACTACTTTTCATTACCTTCGTCTTTCTCCGATTTGCCGGCCGCGGTGGTCTCGCGGTTCTAGTCGCGCAGTCCGGAACCGTGCGACTGCTACGGTCGCAGGTTCGAATCCTGCCTCGGGCATGGATGTGTGTGATGTCCTTAGGTTAGTTAGGTTTGAGTAGTTCTAAGTTCTAGGGGACTAATGACAACAGCAGTTGAGTCCCATAGTGCTCAGAACCAACCCATTTCTCCGATTTACTCTCCAACCATACTGTGTACTCATTAGACTCTTCATTCCGTTCAGAAAACCATTTAATTTTTCTTCACTTTCACTCAGGATAGCAATGTCATCAGCGAATCGTATCATTGATATCCTTTCACCTTGTATTTTAATTCCACTCCTGCACCTTTCTTTTATTTCCTTCATTGCTTCCACGATGTACAGATTGAAGAGTAGGGGAGAAAGGCTACAGCCTTGTCTTACACCTTTCTTAATACGAGCACTTCGTTCTTGATCGTCCACTCTAATTATTCCATCTTGGTTGTTGTACATATTGTATATGACCCGTCTCTCCCTATAGCTTACCCCCACTTTTTTCAGAATCTCGAACAGCTTGCACCATTTTATATTGTCTAACGCTTTTTCCAGGTCGACAAATCCTATGAACGTGTCTTGATTTTTCTTTAGCCTTGCTTCCATTTTTAGCCGTAACGTCAGAATTGCCTCTCTCGTGCCTTTACTTTTCCTAAAGCCAAACTGATTGTCACCTAACGCATTCTCAATTTTCTTTTCCATTCTTCTGTATATTATTCTTGTAAGCAGCTTCGATGCGTGAGCTGTTAAGCTGATTGTGCGATATTTCTCGCAGTTGTCAGCTCTTGCCGTCTTTGGAATTGTGTGGATGATGCTTTTCCGAAAGTCAGATGGTATGTCGCCAGCATCATATATTCTACACACCAACGTGAATAGCCGTTTTGTTGCCACTTCCCCTAATGATTTTAGAAATTCGGATGGAATGTTATCTATGACAACATGATAAATTTCCTTTAGAAAAGTGGGCATATTCGTTGACGGAAATCACTTTGAAATATTTTATATATTTCAGGAAAGATGAGTTTCTTCAGGAAATGCTCCACCATCGACAATACACGTTGTGCAAACGTCTCAAACCAGCTGCGGGGGTTTTCCGGCACACATGTCGTACAAAGGTGAAACACTGTGCGTGATGACAACCACAAAATAAATTATTTGGGAATAAAATATACAGGTAGATAGTCTTTTGTATGGGTCGCCTGTGTGATACAAAGCGGTCCAGGCTATAGGCGAGTAGGGCCTTTGTGAATTTGTGGCGACGCGAGTGTAATTCAGCGACGCCCACGGTCTCTGCCCGGTGTTTCGCGAGCGGCGTAAATATCAGCAGCGTAATGAGTGCGCCTTTCAGCGCTCAAAAGCGGCGACGGAGCAATCAGCCGCGCGCCGACCGCTAAACTGTTTTGATAGGCGCGCGGCGCCCACGCCAGACCGCACCGCACCGCAAGCGCCGGCCGCAGGCCCCGCGGTTTCGGCGCCGCGCCGGACAAATGGGCTCGCCGGCGCTAATGACGCGGCCGTCGACGGCTGCGACAAAACCCATTACTCTCCGGCGCGTCGCAGAGATGGGCAGTCGCCACGCGTTGCGTTTCGCCTGTTTGCGACGAGCGTCCTAAATCACGGTCGGATGGACCGTGGGCGCTGTCCGCGGCAGCGACCGCGCGCCGCAGAAAGGCCCGCGGGGTCCACCCCGCTTGTTTTCCTTCCCGAGTTCGTCGGCTCTGGAGCTGAGCGGCCTCTGCGCTAAAGCGATTTTCGCCGCGCCTCTGATCGGGTCCCTCCCGTAATTTTGTAGCCAGTAGGAAGGAGTTGTTGGCACAGCCGAGCACCTATTCACCGTAATGGGTGCCGATGGATTAAAACGGACTCAACTCTACCTTCTCGCTTTCCTCGGCACAGACCACACGGTTTTACGCAGTGCTTTTATACAGAGGTTTCAGTAAGTGCGGAAGTTATTGTTCTGCACATAAACACTAACGCAGTTTTCATGAATTCCTCTTGCTTCCTAGCTAATGCGCATTCCACGTACATCATCACGGCCTGCTATGCGTATCCTTATCTGTCCCACATTAGCGGTACTTTACCTACACCATAGAATTAAGATTTTCAGGAATGAATGAGGTTGAAACATGTGACCAGTCTCTGCGATTCATTATTTTCATTATTGCACAATGTTTCTCTTCGATTTGTTGCGAGCAGTCCTCATTCCACACTCCATCAGTCAGTGTAGTCTTTATTTGGAGAAGATTGTAATCGTTTAATTTTTAATGTCTTCGGCTAACTGGTTCTTTCCTGTGATCTGCAACATCTCAAACATGAGGTTTGTTAATGAAGGGACATTTATTGTCTCTAACGAGCACAGTGTCTTCTTGTTTCTTGTCATCCGAAATGTTCGAAGGGTCCCAACACAAATTCTTTTCCTGTTCTAAAAAAGAAAAAAAAATGCTTTTAGCACTATGGGGCCTAACTTCTGAGATCATCAGACCCCTAGAACATAGAAGAACTTAAACCTAACTGATCTAAGGACATCACACACATCCATGCCCGAGGCAGGATACGAACCTGCGAGTGTAGCGGTCGCGCGATTCCAGACTGTAGCTCATAGAACCGCTCGGTCCCCCTGGCCTGCCTTATCCTGCTCTAACTTCTTCATCTCACACTAGTAGTATTTTAATATTTGCATTCTACGTCTACAATTATTTGCTGGATGATACGAATCTTTGTCTTCTCCTACAGTTTTTAATGTCTGCAGCTGCCTCTAGTGTCATGGAAATTATTCCATAATGTCTTAACGCGTGTCACAATGTCCGGACCTTTCTTCTAGTCAAAGCTTACCACATACGTCTATCATCACCGATTCTGCGGGAACTTAATCTTTCTTTCCGTATCTTATTAGCCAACCTAATTTTCAGCATCCTTCTTGTTATGATTTTATTTGCACACTGTGTGGTTCTTTAGTGGGTACAGGAGCACCTAATATCAAATAGCAAATATAATATAGAGCTTTGTTGCTGTAGTTGCAGCGTCGGATGCTAACAGTATCTTTTGAATATTGAAAAACATACAGATACATCAGATTTATAAATATGTCAGTCCTCACTACAATGTCTATAGAGAAGATATCGAGCCGTGGGCACTATGAAAGTCTTTAAATGTTATTCAACCGGTAAATACACAAAAAGGGCACAGTTCATGACTGTTCGAACTAAGTACCATCGCAACTGGATCTCCGTAGAGTGGATGCTTCCATCTCACTGGCAGCCCCGTAATCATTCGTGGCAGCGCCCTCGTGCCACAGTGGCCGCTACAGGAAACGCGGCAGCGTCAGTGGCGGCGCACGTATTTGTGACGACGGGATAGCGGTCGATACCGCACTTCTGTAGCATCACATTTCAAATGCTTCGACTTTCTTCGCAGCTCAGTCTATGCTTCACTTCCGTACAGTACTCCAGAGCTACATCCTCAGAAACATATTCTTGGAGCTGAGGCCGATGCTTGATTATTAGCAAACATCCTTTGCAGAGGGATGTCAGACCTTGCCTGCACTGGTCTCCTCTTCACGACCATCTCTCTGCTACTTCATAAGATATTTTCATTTCAAGGTAAAAGAAAACCCTCACTTCGTCTACTTCGTTGTTCCGAAATTTATCTCTGATATTATTTTCTCCTTCGGTCTGTTATTATCGAAACAAGTGTCATCAACTAATCATATCGTTGACATTATGTTACAATCTATTTTAATTGCGCTCGTAAATCTGTATTTTATTGTCGTCATTGCTTCTTTGAATTACAGGCTGAGGTATGGGGCAAGAAAGTATCTTTCTCTTACACCATTTCACGACGAGCAATTCGTTGTTGGGCCTCTTGGCCTCCCTTCATATTATTCTTCATTGGTCATTAGTTCTTTCTTGTGTCGCAAGTCTTCGAACTGATTTGATGCGGCCCGCCACGAATTCCTCTCCTGAGGCAATCTTCTCATCTCAGAGTACAGAGTAGCAGTTGCAGCCTAGCTAATAAATTATTAGCTGGATGCGTTCCAGTCTCTCTCTTCCTCTAAAATTCATGCCAGCTGCAGCACGTTCTAGTAACACGGAAGTCTTTCTCTGCTATTTTAATAATCTACTGTCCATTAAAATTGCTACATCATGAAGAAATGCAGACGATAAACGGGTATTCATTGGACAAATATATTGTACTAGAACTGACGTGTCATTACATTTTCACGCAATTTGGGTCCGTATATGCTGAAAAATCAGTACTCAGAACAACCACCTCTGGCCGTAA
Source organism: Schistocerca gregaria (assembly GCF_023897955.1). Classification (NCBI taxonomy): domain Eukaryota; kingdom Metazoa; phylum Arthropoda; class Insecta; order Orthoptera; family Acrididae; genus Schistocerca; species Schistocerca gregaria. The sequence continues at coordinate 173,459,999 of NC_064926.1, read as the reverse complement.
TAACGGCCTTGATAGGCCTTGGCTTTGAGTCAAACACAGCTTGTATGGCGTGTACCTGTACAGCTGCCCATCCAGCTTTAACACGATACCACAGTTCATCAAGACTAGAGTATTTTGACGAGTCAGTTGCTCGGCCGCCAATGACCAGACGTTTTCAGTTGGTGAGAGATCTGGAGTATGTGCTGGCCAGGGCAGCAGTCGAACATTTTCTGTATCCAGAAAGGCCCGTACAGGACTTGCAACATGCGGTCGTGCATTATTCTGCTGAAATGTAGGGTTTCAAAAGGAGCGAATGAAGGGTAGAGCCACGAGTCGTAACACATCGGAAATGTAACGTCCCCTGTAGAAAGTGCCGTCAGTGCGAACAAGAGGTGACTGAGAGGTGTAACCATTGGCACCCCATACCATCACGCCAGATGATACACCAGTATGGCGATGACGAATACACGCTTCCAATGTGCGTTCACCGCGATGCCGCGAAACACGGATGTGATCATCATGATGCTGTAAACAGAACCTGGATTCATCCGAAAACACGACGTTTTGCCATTCGTGCACCCAGGTACGTTGTTGAGTACACCATTGTAGGCGCTCCTGTCTGTAATGCAGCGTCAAGGGTAACCGCAGCCATGGTCTGCGAGTTGATAGTCCATGCTGCTGCAAACGTCGTCGAACTGTTCGTGAAGATGGTGGTTGTCTTGCAAACGTCCCCATCTGTTGACTCAGGGATCGAGATGTGGCTGCACGATCCGTTGCAGCCATGTGGATAAGATGCCTGTCATCTCGACTGCTAGTGATACGAGGTTGTTGGGATCCAGCACGGCGATCCGTATTACCCTTCTGAACCCACCGATTCCATATTCTGCTAACACCCATTGGATCTCGACCAACGCGAGCAGCAACGTCGCAATACGATAAACCGCAATCGCAATAGACTGCAATCCGACCTTTATCAAAGTCGGAAACGTGATGGTACGCATTTCTCCTTACACGGGCATCACAACAACGTTTCACTAGGCGCCAACCTTGTGTGAATGCTCTGAAAAGCTAATCATTTGCATATCACAGCGTCTTCTTCCTGCCGGTTAAATTTCGTGTCTCTAGCATCTCATCTTCGTGTTGTAGCAATTTTAATGGCCAGTAGTGTATATATTGAGTTCCCTGTTGGACGAAGTTAGCTGAGTTTTAATAGTTTGTAGGTTTTTTGTCTGTTAGATGGTAGGAAATTACGACCATAGAGAGAGAATGTGTGAGTGACGGACGTGAATGCACCCTGGACTTCTTTGGACTGCAGTTCCTGTATGCAGTTTGAAGCATACCACAATGCAGTAGTAATTCTCCCAGTTCCTGTAAGAGCATGTACTTTCGTTTATTCTACCTCAAGTTGCTGAAAAAAGCTTCGTTTGGCTGTAGCCTTACACACTGTTCATGATTGGTGGACCTATGACTACAATCCCCATTTCGACCGGGTGGTCAAAACTCAGTCCTGCCGTATTAATTTAGCTCAATGTTTTTCCCCACAGGTTGCAAAAGGTGATAGATACACAACACTCCTTCTTCTGCTTACTTCTGACTTCAATCAGAAAAATCACATGCACAAAGCTGCAGGGAGGGCGGGGACCGAGACTGAGGAACAGTTTCAAAGTGCGTAGTCGCCGTCTAATGCTACGCTGGAATTATGCTGTCGCATATAGATTCGAAAGAGATGACTCGCTTCGAGTGCCACAAGTATGGTTATCCAGTGGCTGTAATCATTAAAAGGCATCTCCACAGCATCCAGCGCATGTATGTGGTTTCATGAAAAACTTCATTCCAAATTTTTGACATCATTTATACCAGAAAGCGTAACAATATAGACCTCAGAAGCCAGTGTATTTTGTACATTTCTGACAATCTCAGTCTAGCGTCGCATTTTTTTAAATTGGTTTGTTATGTAGCATACATACAATCAAACATTACCCACCCTTGCCTATAATACAGTGGATGTCTGTAGGAATGCTATGTGGAGCCATGTAAGCAACTGTTTCGTAGCTGTAGTATTAGTTAATTGAATTCACTTGTGAAATCGTTTGCTTTTCTGCTGTTTGAAGTGTATATTGACTGTAACAGTTTAGAAGTGATCATCACCATCGTGAATAAGTGTTATGTTCCTGGTTGTGACGATAATTACGACGAGAAGAAGAACATTTGCATTTTTAAATTTCCAGCCAATGAGAATACGCAAAGGAAGTGGTTATCTGCGATAAAAAGAGACAATTTCGTTAGTTGCAAGCATTCTGTGTTGAGTACCTTTCATTTTAAGTCGTACTTATTGACGAAAATATATGGCACTTTAAGTTCGATTATCAGTACAAGTTTTAGTGACATGAGTCTGGTATGTTATTTTTCAGTTCGAAGGTCTGCCATTTGCACTTCTGCGAAGACGAGTTATTGTCGGAAATACAGGCAGTAGATTAGGAACCTGGGGCTACGTTAACTGCACCACTAAGCAAGCCACATATCCGACAAAACGCAGTCCCACGCAAATTTTCTAGCTGCCCAACGTATATTTCCAAAGTGGTGCTAAAAACCAGAAAATCCCCTTCTGGAAAACAGGGCAAAAGGGAAGCCGCTGCACTGAAAGCATCCATAGACGACAGTATTACACCTCTAGAAGAATAATAAGTTTTCCTTGAGTTCATTTCAAGAACTGATAAAGAAGCTTGGTTGTGTTCTAGACAAAAGTGGTCGAAAACAATGACAGATTCATATATACTGTTTTTTTTAGACACTGAAAGAACGCCACATCATATTTTGTACATAATTACTTATCAGGAACTCAGTATAAGCATTTATGTTAAGGGTTGTGATATCACTTCCAAGAAAGTTCCAGTAACTGTAAGTAATGTTCATGATCTGGACAAGATTATAATAATTGTTGAAAAGGTTAGTGTGCAAAAAGGAAGAAAGACATCTTGAAGACATCATTGTTATGTTGTTAGATAACTTATAATGTGTGGCGAAAAATAAACCTGCTGTTGAATTCTTAAGAAGCCAGTTTCAGTTAAGCTTTTCACCTCCTGAGAGACATAGGTCTCCTCCCTATGTTTTAGTATTTGCTTCTTTGTTGTTTTTTATTTCAAGCCCTGTCCGCCCTCGGTAGCTGAGTGGTCAGCGTGACACAATGTCAAACCTAAGGGCCTGGGTTCGATTCCCGGCTGGGTCGGAGATTTTCTCAAACTCAGGGACTGTGTGTTGTCTTGCCCTAATCGTCATCATTTCATCCCCATCGACGCGCAAGTAGCCGAAATGGCGTAAAATCGAAAGACTTGCACCCGGCGAACGGTCTACCCGACGGGAGGCCCTAGTCATACGACATTTTTTTTTTAAATTTCAAGCCGTGCTTCATAATGAGCGGTGGAAATATTATTCTGCCTCAGCCTAATATTATCATAGACATTGCCTCCAGATCATTCCAGATCCTTATTTTATGTTATAGACCCGGTACACATTTACAAATGCATCAGAAATAGCTGGGTGAATTAGAAATATGAAACATGTTACATTTTCCTTCTCCAGCTTTGAAAACACATCTGTGACAATGCAAGCTTCATTTTCTGCTACTAGGTTCATATTTTACACTGGAATGAACAAATTATTGAGATCTGGGTGTGGTTTAAGTATGAAAGATCTGTAGCCCTCCTTATTAGAAAAACAAAATGTAAGGTCTGCCTGTCAGATTTTCAGTACAACATCTAGTGTAGTTTACTGGAGTTTAGGTCTACAAATGTCATAAAAAATTATTAAAAACGGCTGAATTTATTAAAATTATAAGCACATGCTGAAAATTGTAAATGTTAAGTCCCTTTCTAAATGCCTTAGACTTGAAGAGAAAGTGGAAAATCCTCTAACAAGCCACAACGATGTCAAGAGGTGTAAATTTCTAAATAACTTACTGAGTTGGGTAGGCAACTGCAACGCCATGAATTTGTCAGGTCGTATGCTCAGCAAGGAAACACACATTATTAGAACTGAGGACGTATTCTCTGTCAGAACTTAAAATGTCGTACTTCCTGCCTGGAAAATTTCAAACTGGTGACTTGGTAGCCAGGTTATGATTGCGTCAACAGCTATCTGGGTCCCAGTATCATGTGTCAATGATGCAAATGTTTGAAGCAATGATGAGAGTATAAACTTCGTTAGAGCTTTCTTTACAAGGTGACTCACCTACGAAAATTGTTATTAGATCTCTACAAAGCTGTGATTAGTCTGAACGCCTTGATGTTGCCTGTGACGTCTCAGCATCAGGCATTTGTAAATTAAGTGTTAGTCAATGTGATTTGAAACGTATCTGTCCAGAATTACCAGTCCTTACATTCATTGCTGGATACTGTTGCTACAGCACAATAAGGAAGTTAAAGTGTGGCAACTGTGCTCAGGTTTTAACAATATATAAACAGCTGGCATGTGATGCCGAGCACAAAGTAATTAAAGATATTGATAGAGGTGGCTTCCAATATTCATAGAAAATGCTTTTTTCTGATAGTAATGTATTCTTTTTGTTTCATGGGAAAAATATTATCAGATGAACACTGTGTCTCCATTCTCAGACTTCAAAACCAACGGCAAACAGCATATAAATTTACTCTTGATTGTGTCATGGCGAATGATGATTTTGCAGTAGACATCTGTGATAAACATTCAGCACAGGAATTGTGTAAATCTGTTGTTTGTGGACAGTTGCCAATATTTTGCTTAATAACTATTATAAAACAGAAAATGATAAGATGCATAGGTCGTTAAAGGAAACTGAAAACAGTGTTGGAAGAACATATTTTGAACAAAACTAAAAAGAAATGTTCATAATTTTTATTAGTATTTACTCAGTTTTGTTAACATCACTAAGCACGTGTTTGGTATTTGTTACAGTGCATGTAAGCTCTCCCTATGCATATTTATTTTACAAGAGTTTCGCCCTTTTCAATACAGAGAGAATATACTTTGTTTCTACTTTATGACTGTAATGAGCATTACTTAGTGGAGTGTGGGATGTTGAGTGAGCTGTTAGGTGTTAAGAGGAAGGACTGATAAGTGTATGTAGTCATAAGTGTTTCTCATGTTTCTTTTATTCCATATGCTCAATGCGTTTTAAAAATATTGCTGTCAATTGTCATTCTATTTTAGATACTATGCGATGGTAAAATACTTGTGTGGGTGCAATATGGTGTGAGTGCGCATTTGAACGGTAAGACAAATGGGAGATAAGTGGAATTAATCATAATTGCTTCCCTTGTTCCTCCTATCATTTTTTAGTTTCCGATATCCAAATGGTCATTTGAGATTTTATATTTTTTGTTTTCCTTTGAGTGCTGCTTTCATTAGGAATGAGATTTGTGCTATTGCTGACCCTTTTTATCCAGTTGCTTTGACTCTTTTCCTTGGTGTGAGGTGATGTAGTTTCAGACAGTGTGCAAATGTCAAATAGTGTGGATGTGGGATGGTGTGAGTGAGTTGTTAGATGGTAAGAGGAATGGCAGAAAAGTGCTCCTATTCATAATTGCTTGCCTTGATCCTCCTATTATTTTCACTGTTTCCTAATATCCAGCAGGTTATTTACGAGATGTCTATTTTCTATTATTTTTAGCTGGCTGCTGTGACCGAGCGGTTCTAGGCGCTTCAGTCCAGAACCGCGCTGGTGCCACGGTCTCAGGTTCGAATCCTGCCTCGGGCATGGATGTATGTGATGTCCTTATGTTAGTAGTTCTAAGTCTAGGGGACTGATGACCTTAGATGTGTAGTCCCATAGTGCTTAGAGCCATTTGAACCATATTATTTTTATTTGAGTCTGGTTTCTGCGTGGATGGGGTGAGTACTTTTGCTGACACTTGTTATTCCCGTACCTTTTACTCTTGTCCCTGATGTGAAGTGTTACAGTGCTAGTTAGTAAGTTCCATGTTCCGTGGATCATTTTACAAGAAAAACTGTAATGATTTGGAATGAGTAATTTTAAATTCACATAGAAAATTAATTTGTACCTACAGCTAAATGCTGATGTCTTTTGAATGAAATGAGCTGTTGCATACTTGTGACCTGAGATATTGTCTGCTTTTCTGTCAAATATTCTGCCGGTGATATGAACCACTTTTCATTTTGATATTTGAAGTAGTAAATTTCTCGATCCATAATGTTTTAATACATACTTTGTATTAGCTCTGGTGGGTTTTTGTGCTGCATTGTGTGTTTTCCGAACATGTTACTTTTGTGTGTACTTACCCTAATATTTAGATAGGTCTTTTTCTGCTATATATCAAAACTTGTTAATTCAAAAATAAAGCTGTTTCATCAGTTCAACAATCTGCTTGGTGTTTTCCTCTGAAATACCACACTACTGTGTCACATTCAAGATGCAATGATAGCAACTTTACTAAGATGGCTCTCATTCATTTTTTCATGTTGCTACATCGCCATTTTGTATAGTTTGGTGACAAGTATTTGAATGTATTTGACCATGTTTTATGTTGATACTGCTTTGAAAGTTAATTGTGGTTGGATAAGGTTGTCATGTTTGTATTTCCTTTATGTGTCACGAATTTGGATTGCCCTGTTTTTCTTCCTCTATTTGTGTGAAAGTTATTTTTGTATAAAAATCTGTTAGTGGGATGTGATCTCCCAATTCAAAACTTAAATTTATTATAATCCCTACATATTTTGCTATGTCCATTAGCATACTAATTGAGAACCACACTATTAATATTTGAGATGTTTTGTAGAAGAAACTTTGCTGTCTAGAAATGAAAAAGTGACATAGTTTGAGTAATTATTACCATCTGTCCTTACATGAACTATTAATAGGTTGTGGCATCATTCATTATGCCTGTGAATCAAACTTAGCAAATCGAAACAAGGTTACATTCATGACTACTACTGCTTTGTGATTCTGTGCAATGTTTTCATAGGTGTAATGTAGAATGAATGCTTTCATTGTAGAGTAATGACAGGCTGTTTCACAGAATTCATAGATACCTATATGTTTTGGTTGTGCTCGTAGCTTTAGTGGGAGGTTATCAGTAGCCTATTGTTTACAATTTACTTCAAACCATGTATTTGAAATATGTTATGGATGTATATAATTATCTGTTGAACACAGCTTATATGTGTAGGCTGTATATCTTACAATTTTGTTTGCGTCAGTGTTACCAGAATAAAACAGTGTCAGCATAAATATAAACTTTGGTGCAATTGCAAGGGTCGCTGGAAGAAAATGCTAGACATCAGTTAAGGATTAAACTTGTAACTTTATCTGTTATTTTCAAATACACAACATTCTCTGAAGTAGTAGCTTCATTTGCACCATCAGATTGCGCTGCCTACTCTGTTTATGTCCTTGTCTTTGGAATTTATGGAACATAACATACAATAACTCAAAATATGCTGCTGTTAAGGAGCACTTCCTTCCACCATCTCCTTCTGTGTCATATGTTATTTTAAGTTTCAGTAAAGTCATATCTCACAGCTCAACAACATTTAGTGTTTGGAATTTTTCACCATCCAAAACTGTGATAAGTGCAAAAAATTTACATGATTCTATATATGACACAGCGGAAAACAAGTAAATGCTTCAGCTTTTTTCCCCGAGATAACAAATAAACTCGCAGTAATTTCATTAATAGTCAAGTTTGATGGTCTTAACGTCTTTTACCGTCTTATATTTATCCGTCTCTAAAATGGTGTAAACGACCTGGCGAAAGACAGGGTTGATATTAAGTACCTCACTTGGATTGCGTCGTAGTTCAGTTGTGAGGCCTTGTCGCTTGGATGGCGTTGGCTCAAGGCACAGTCACTTGTCTACAGCTGTTACACTTCCACACAATCTACTTAATCCTCGCTACGCTGCGCTGGCATTTGCTGTCGGTGAGACATGACGTCACAAGTCTAACGCTTGAACTAAGCACACAGATTATCCACCGGACCGGTAGAGCTTTGGTGTCCTTTCCGAGCTGCCGTTTGAAACTTGACAGTCATGTTTTCAGTTTGAGCCAAACATTCGGGGCAGCAACGCGCTCGGTATTACGTGATATCTAGTGCGTTTATTCGTGAGAAGCTGCGACATTTCAAAACCCGCTATAGTGTTCCACAGTACACTAACAGAAATGCTTGGATTACAAACTCCACACACCTACACCACAGTCGCAATCTCTGATGACACGTGCAGCAACACCAATTGGGCGTTTGGCACAGAGCTGTAACAAAATTTGTCTCTCACGGCATCGCTATTCACTACCTTTTTAAAACAATACCATACGACACACAACATGGATTACACAAGTCTTCCAACTTCCTATCGTAGATCGCCTATACGCACAGTTAATCTCCAAACGCCGTTAAAAATCTATTGCACCAAATATCATTATATATCAAGCCTCTACCTTTGACTGAGGGGTAGCAACCATTCTGTACAAGGTCTAACACTTACTAAAGCACTCGCTCCAAAGATTTACTTTCAGTTATGCACCTGTGCGTTGAATTACTTAATATTTAAATTACAAATGAATGACCAAGCCCTCATCATCGTTGCTAACTGAGAACCGCATTCAAAAATACAGACGTTTTGAATCCTAAATCTCTTCAGAACTCGTACCTATTTCCAATACTTCAGTTCTTAGCGCAGTGCTGTTGCATTTCACCAGAGTATCCCAGGATGAAAGTCTGTGACGTTTGGAAAAGGGGAAGAGTGTACCTGATAGCAGTTCTCATAGACTCTTGTATTGTGGCTAACAATACTAGTGTAACAGCATGTTCGCTAACACAATAGTGTCTGATAAAAGAAACTGTAGTGTGCTACAAGCAGAAAAATGAAGTGAAATACCTAATGAGATGTGTGCCGACTAAGTTTATTTGCAAAATAAAAAAGTATATGGAGTGTGAAAACAATATATAGTACACATAGAGGCTAACATTTATACATTTACTATGTATGAAACTGTGGTTCCGTAGGTGTTACAAAAACGAAATGGAAATCTACAGTATGTGATCAAAAGTATCCGGAACCTTGCTGTAAAATGACTTACAAGTTTGTGTCGCCCTCCATCGCTAATGCTGGAATTCTTAGAATTCACTATGGTGTTGGCCCCGCACCCCTCCCGCCTGAGCGGTGATGACAGCTTCCACTCTGACAGGCATACCTTCACTCATGTGCTGGAAAGTTTCTTGGGGAACGGCAGCCCTTTCTTCGAGGAGTGCTTCACTGACAAGAGGTATCGATGTTGGTTGGTGAGGCCTGTCACAATTCGGCGTTTCATAACATCCCAAAGGTGTTTTACAGGATTCAGGTCAGGACTCTGTGCAGGCCAGTCCATTACAGGGATGTTATTGTCGTGTAATCACAGTGCCACAGGCTGCATATTTTTATGAACAGGCTGTTTAGGTTTTTATGTTGGTAACGCAACGTAGCGCTCTGTATGAAAATCACTGACTGTGCTGTGTTCAGTCTGTGCCTGGTTTACATTGTTGTAATATTTGCTATTGTACTGTTGCGCATCTGGATGTGAACCGCGCGTAGCGTTGGAGGTGAGCGACCAGCAGTGGTGGATGTGGGGAGAAAGATGGCACAGTTCTGAGAGCGAACGATCTGCAACTGTGTCCGTCAGAAAAAAAAAATTGTAAGACTGGAAGTCATGAACTGATATGTATGTTATGACTATTGAACACTATTAAGGTTGACTGACTCTGCTGTGGGTTTGCTCTGTTGTGGCACATTACCTGTTTGCATGTAAAGAGTCAGCACTGTCTTTCTGTTGGAAGGACAACACTACTTCTTCAAGACTGTACGGAAATCCACTACTTCCGCGTGCATTTTCTTTTACTGCTCAGACTTTGAGAAAAACACTGCAATTTTACTGTAATGAATGATCAGAAACGTCTTTGTGGACTGTGAGAAAATGCAAGGTTTCGACCAACATTGTATCAGTATGTGTGTGCATTTGATATCTTTGTTATTGTAATGCTCTGTTGTGGCACATTACCTGTTTGCATGTAAAGAGTCAGCACTGTCTTTCTGTTGGAAGGACAACACTACTTCTTCAAGACTGTACGGAAATCCACTACTTCCGCGTGCATTTTCTTTTACTGCTCAGACTTTGAGAAAAACACTGCAATTTTACTGTAATGAATGATCAGAAACGTCTTTGTGGACTGTGAGAAAATGCAAGGTTTCGACCAACATTGTATCAGTATGTGTGTGCATTTGATATCTTTGTTATTGTAATTACTAAAAATATTATCAAATCATTATTGGCCACTGCCCAAAACAATTTGTAAAATTTTTTGAGGGGAGCATGGGAACTATGTAAGTAGGCTGTTTAGGTTTTCTTATTGGTAACGCCACGTAGCGCTCCGTATGAAAATCACTGGCTGTGCTGTGTACAGTCTGTTATGTAATTAGGCTGTTTAGGTTATCTTATTGGTAACGCAACGTAGCGCTCTGTATGAAAATCACTAGCTGTGCTGTGTGCAGTTTGTGGCTGGTTTGCATTGTCGTCTGCCATTATAGTGTTGGGCAGATGGATGTGGAGAGCGCGTAGCGTTGCGCAGTAGGAGGTGAGCCGCCAGCAGTGGTGGATGTGGAGAAAGAAATGGCGGAGTTTTGAAATTCGTAAGACTGGATGTCATGAACTGCTATATATACACTCCTGGAAATTGAAATAAGAACACAGTGAATTCATTGTCCCAGGAAGGGGAAACTTTATTGACACATTCCTGGGGTCAGATATATCAGATGATCACACTGACAGAACCACAGGCACATAGACACAGGCAACAGAGCATGCACTATGTCGGCACTAGTACAGTGTATATCAACCTTTCGCAGCCATGCAGGCTGCTATTCTCCCATGGAGACGATCGTAGAGATGCGGGATGTAGTCCTCTGGAACGGCTTGCCATGCCATTTCCACCTGGCGCCTCAGTTGGACCAGCGTTCGTGCTGCACGTGCAGACCGCGTGAGACGACGCTTCATCCAGACCCAAACATGCTCAATGGGGGACAGATCCGGAGATCTTGCTGGCCAGGGCAGTTCACTTACATCTTATAGAGCACGTTGGGTGGCACGGGATACATGCGGACGTGCATTGTCCTGTTGGAACAGCAAGTTCCCTTGCCGGTCTAGGAATGGTAGAACGATGGGTTCGATGACGGTTTGGATGTACCGTGCACTATTCAGTGTCCCCTCGACGATCACCAGAGGTGTACGGCCAGTGTAGGAGATCACTCCCCACACCATGATGCCGGGTGTTGGCCCTGTGTGCCTCAGTCGTATGCAGTCCTGATTGTGGCGCTCACCTCCACGGCGCCAAACACGCATACGACCATCATTGGCACCAAAGCAGAAGCGACTCTCATCGCTGAAGACGACACGTCTCCATTCGTCCCTCCATTCACGCCTGTCGCGACACCACTGGAGGCGGGCTGCACGATGTTGGGGCGTGAGCGGAAGACGGCCTAACGGTGTGCGGCACCGTAGCCCAGCTTCATGGCGACGGTGGCGAATGGTCCTCGCCGATACCCCAGGAGCAACAGTGTCCCTAATTTGCTGGGAAGTGGCAGTGCGGTCCCCTATGGCACTGCGTAGGATCCTACGGTCTTGGCGTGCATCCGTGCGTCGCTGCGGTCGACGGGCACGTGCACCTTCCGCCGACCACTGGCGACAACATCGATGTACTGTGGAGACCTCACGCCCCACGTGTTGAGCAATTCGGCGGTACTTCCACCCCGCCTCCCGCATGCCCACTATACGCCATCGCTCAAAGTCCGTCAACTGCACATACGGTTCACGTCCACGCTGTCGCGGCATGCTACCAGTGTTAAAGACTGCGATGGAGCTCCGTATGCCACGGCAAACTGGCTGACACTGACGGCGGCGGTGCACAAATGCTGCGCAGCTAGCGCCATTCGACGGCCAACACCGCGGTTCCTGGTGTGTCCGCTGTGCCGTGCGTGTGATCTTTGCTTGTACAGCCCTCTCGCAGTGTCCGGAGCAAGTATGGTGGGTCTGACACACCGGTGTCAATGTGTTCTTTTTTCCATTTACAGGAGTGTATTATGACTATTAGGGTAAATACATTGTTTGTTCTCTGTTAAAATCTTTCATTTGCTAACAATGCCTATCAGTAGTCAGCAGCTGGAATCCTTTATTTAAGCTGGAGTTTTGGCGCTCGCTGTATTTCAGTAGTTCGAGTAACGAAGATTTTTGTTAGGTAAGTAATTCCTGAAAGGTATAGGTTGTAGTGAGTCAGGGCCATTCTTTTGCATGGATTATTGAAAGTCAGGTTCTGTTGCACTGAAAATATTGTGTGTCAGTTTGGTGTTGATCAGAATAAGTAAAGAGAGAAATATCTGAGTACTTTCAGTTTTGCTCAGCTGTTTGAAAATTAACTAACGTAGAGGTTTTCCAGCACTGTCATTTATAAAATTTTTCTAAGGGTGTGTTTCATATGTTGACCATTAGCCAAGGATACAACACCGGAATCTTCTGATTTTGTCTTGTAGTTTGTGTAATTAGAGTAGCTATTGTTTATTGGTAGTGCGTAATTGTAGAGAGAATCTTCTTTGTAACTGTAGTTTTTCATTTTTGTACAGTAAAACAGATGTGGCATGCATTTCGCAGCTGCGCTTGTAATTAACTAGATATTATTCTCAATGCTATATTATTGTGTTTTCTTATTTTACTCTTCAAATTGTGCTTTTCTGTGTTACCATGTGAAGTATTGTGACAATTATGGCTTGTGAAATTCGTAATACTAGTCTCCAAAGTAAACTTAGAAATGACAGTGAAGACGAGAGTAGTGTATTAGCGCCACTGTGTGATGAATTAACTAATGTGGAACTGGTAACTGTGTATAGGGAAATAGACCATGCTGCAAATAATGGTGTAGACAGTGAAACAGCTAGTGAATGGGGAAGCATTGTCAATCGATCGGTCGGCAACAGCTCGCCTCAGGATTCCGAAATGACCGGACACAATCTTGCAAATTCTGTAGGTTCAGGTTTTGAGTCCTCACCATTTTCTAAAATAAGTCAGGACACATTTTCTGCTTTTCAAAATGCGAATATTGTTGGTTCAAATGCACTGCTGAATAGCACTGAGGAACATGTTTCAGACACTAGTGCATTCTTATTACAATTAATGCAACAAATGGGACAAAAGCTTCAAAACTTTGACATTATGGAACAACACCAGGGACAAATACAGCAACAGCTTCAAATGTTAGACACCACGCTTGAAGAAACACGTGAAGGTCTACCTGCAGAATTACTTAAAATCGAATCGAAATGTCAAAAAGTCTGCAAGGACGTAAAAACGTAAATTTGTGGGCATTAACAACCTATTTCTTCGCATCATGAAAATGCATTACAGAATCATGAGTAACTGCAAACTGTTGTTCATGAAAATCACGACACCTTGCAAGCTAAAGTAGACTCAGTTGCATCTACCGATTCGGTTAAGCAACTTTCAAAAACTCAGGAAAACTTAAAGGACACAGTAGAGACGTTTTCAACACAAATGGACACACTGAAACTTGGTTCAGAAAAACACATTAAGGAGATCAGTTCATCATCGGAGAAAGTAGCCAAAGTTTCAGATCAGTTCACTAACTTATCTACAAAGGTAGACATGATCTTAATGACACAATACCTGTAGCCTTCAGTGACACAGGAGAGTATGAACAAATTAAGAAATTTAAACAAAATCAAAATCAAACTAATACTCATCACAAACGAGGAATCCGGGAAGTACAAGATCAGTTGGCACAAGTAATACAAGAACTACACATTTCAGGGAACACTCGCGCTCCAACATGGGTAGAGGGACTTATAAACACGGAAAAACCACAAAATAATAACACATGGCATTTCAGAAATTATGAAAGAAATTGGCAAGGTGCACGGAATTTTGAGATGAAACTGCCGACATGATGTAACAATGACCCATATGCGACTCGCCGACATGGTGATTTTGACTATAAGCCGTTAATTACTACATGTAAATTTAAAACATTTAAGAAATCTGGCAACGACAGTCATCCACAAGCATGGCTTCAACAATTCTCTCATTGTTTTCCTCCCAACTGGTCACTGGAGCACAGGTTAGAATATATATGTGGCTACTTAGAGTATTAACCAGCTGTAAGAATGCGATCGGTCATTCAAGACTGTCACAGTGAAGGAGAATTTTATCATGCCATCGTCTCAGCATCTTGGTCTACAGCTATTCAAGACTGAGTAAAAGATAGCATCAATATGATTAAACATTTCGAACAGTCTGAATTTTCCAGTCTTATCAAATATTTTGAAGACATGTAGCACAAGAATCAGTATCTGTCAAACCCATACAGCCCCTCAGAACTTATTCGCATTTGCTTAATCGAATTGCCTGAACATTTGCGGCATATTATTTTGGCAGGACGTTTCAAAGACGACATTGAAGCTTTTCAGGGACTGTTACAAGAATTGGAAATTGACACTGGCAGTCATGGGACGCGAATACGGGAACACAATAATTACAGGTCACACCTGTCACAATTCCGCGATGACAGAAATAATAACTGGACATGACAAGCCTATTCTTGCAACGCAAATCGTGACAAAAGCAGACACCCGCAAATCTTGACCAAAACAGACACCACCCAAAGAAATAGTAACTGGACATGACAAGCCAATTGTAGCAACGCAAATCGTGACGAAAACAGACACCACCCGTATGACAACAGTGTAAAAATAATTACAGAGAAAGATTGCATTTCCATAGTACTGAATGTGACGGAGACAACCATAGAAACAGACAATATTTGAACCAAAACAATTATTATCAAGGGAGACAGAATAACTTAAGACACAACGGTCCACCGTGCAGTTACGACTCAGGGAGAAGTTCACCACCACGTGACCGACAAGAAAGAAATTACAGAAATTACCGACATGACGACAGACGATATGAACATAACGACAGACCAGAATTTCATCAGAACTGACGAGATTGAAACAGGGCAGGGCCCTCTCGACAAGGTGAATTTGTATAAGTTATGTCTCCTAATCCTAGTAACGATGCGCGCCAACAAAGAGACAGACAATGACTTGCACCGCAATCAGCCACGTGCGCTGGCTGGCTCAGAGAAAAATAACATAGACGCTAACCTCGTGAAAAATTTTAGCATTCCTTACCGACGTATCAACATGATACTTATTTATATAGTAATTACGAATGCTATGTTATAGTGAACAGACGACACATTGTTGTTGATTGTGCATTCTTTCTTTTTAGTTGCACGATTACGTAACGACTATAAGGCTTACAACTTAGAACAATTACTGCTAATGCATTTTAATGTCACATTTTGGTTTACTTGAAAAGTCATTCTTTATTTAAATTACTTTCTGTGAGATTAAGGATCACTTAGTATTTGGTTTCTTTGACAGCTACACGATTATATAGCGACGCTACTAATGAGTGTCACAATTTACATTATTGCTTTTGAGCTGTATCGGTTTTATATCTGGAGAGTTTTTCTGAATTCTTCTGGAAAGAAAAACATGTTTAATTAGCAAAATTTGTGGTATAGCTGCAGTGAGACAGCCTTTTCCGTAATACAACGATACGTCACAGTGTAGTACTTTCTTAAATCACGGTATTGTACGTAATAACTACGATATCTATACGTATTGCATTTCACTTTTGTTTATTACGAGGTAAGTACATTCACTTCTACAGAACGTAGCTTATGGACGACAATAATTACGACACCTGGCACATCTCTTACCCTTAAGTAATGACATAGATTATCTTACAACATGACGCACAGTTTAACGCTACAGTACACATACTTCAATGATTAATTTTGTACGTAAAACATTTATTTTTAAAGATTTTTGAATTACGAAGATAGAAAGGTTTTCTGTGATACATTTCATCCCATTGCTGCAATCTGTAACACCTGAGGGTATAATTACATTAATCCTGAGGGGTGTAGACGCTTACCTTGTGTACCATGTGTGTTGGAAGCACAAGGAACCCTAGCTAACATGGTATTCACTTATACAACTTTACACATCGGTACCATATTTTTGTAACACAATTACACAACTATCTGATCATTTAACTCAGAGAGACAAACATTTTTTTTACTACATCAGCGACACATGTTTACGGAATGACACAGTTAAATAACTTCACACAAATGAAATGGTATTTTGTCTGTACTTTGTGAACTCTTCATATTTTTTTCGGAACCATTGTGATAGTGGAGAGCTTTTAATGGTGTATTTGGTATGGGATCCTGATTTTTAAAGTATGTTTGAGGTAGATGACACTAATGAAATGAGCAGAGAATTTTTTCATTTTTTGAAATTATTGCAGAAAGCTATGACTTTTTGAGACTTGACTGAGGTTTTATGATGTTATAACGATGTGTATTATGCTGTTGATGTATGTTTATGGTCAATAAGCTGACGCTGCCCTATATGAGAAATGTGATTACGTGTTTATATGTATATGAATAATGAATAGAAGCTAGGGAATCTGGTTTTTGAAAAAGGATGTTGGAAACCAAGAATCATACTTTAAGAGTTATGACTTCTGTGTAAATGCGTGAATGTATCACGACACTGCTATTCATGAGATTTCGTTTCCACGCATCTCTTCTGTAATTTTTCGATCTGTGAAATTTTTGTATACGAGACTGTCACTGTAGTGGAAAGTGCTGTCATAAATTTTTGGGTATCAAAGTTAAGTGACCTGGACGTCATGCGTTGGGAGCCCCCAGCTGTGAAAGTCGCCTAGAGGAAAAGCCATTAGGTGGAAAAAAAGAGGCCATTAACTTCGCAAATGACATTCCTTTGTAGAAAGCATCGCAAATATGACACGCTATTACTTCGAAACATATGATTATACTGTGAATCTCGTACATTGTGGTACTTACTGAAATGTTTATGAATTGATGAGAAATATTCTTACATCTGAACACCTGATTACGACAAGGGTCTTTCTACAAGAGTTGAGAGAATTTCTACTGACTTATGAAATGCCACATGACTATCGAACGGTGCTTTTATGCTTTGCTTTGTACATAGTTGCTTATTTCATTTGATATCTGGTTCCCAGCTGTGTTGCAGCATTGGTTCTATAAAATAAAATTAAATTCATTTGCTAATGTGAACATTTTCTGTCAACAGATCTGTTAAATAATAATTTTATGATCAACATTCATCAAAAATGGAGCACCTGGAAAGCAAAGAACAATACGAAGGGACAAATAAATGTAACTGCATATATAAGTACTTGGTAATTTTTTTGTAGAATAATTGGTTGTGGTTCACCACTTTAATGATGTATACATTTCCCTTATCTGCATTGTTGTCTTCAGTGTGCTATTTTCTCTGCTTGAGCTATGTCATATTTAGGTATTAGCAATTGCATTTACTGTTGCTGTTTTCCAGGCATAGTGCTATTTAATTTCACTTTGTATTACTTTGTTAAGCCTGTTTCCATACTGATTTATGTTTCTTGTTGCTGCACATTGGCTCATATTAGTTGTAATGTTGCATTTGCTTTGCTAATTTATATTTATTACTGCTAGATTTGCCAATTTGCAATTTTTTGTCTTTGCTGTTTGTGTTAATTGTTTTGTGCTGCTGCATTGCCTTGTCCCTTAGTCTATGCATCTGAGCTCAGTGGATTTAAGTTAGCTTAAGAAGGGGTAGGCTATATAAGAGAATAAGCTGCGCTGAATTGGAAGAAATGCACTGGAAAGCTATATGAAAAATGTTTGGACAAACATGTAGACTACAATGAAGAATAACTATTTTCAAAGACTATATGAACAGAAAAGTAGGGTTTAGGGACAACAGGTTTAGGTAGTATTTTCTTGGAAACAAATACTGAGGTAAGATAATGGATAAGAGGAAAGATCTATGGAATGAAGTTTTGGGTTGGACTGCAGTACCAAATGTTACACTGAAAACAAATGCTGTCCTTTCTTTTGTGTTATTCAGGCATGTGTTTGTGTACCCTTGTGTATTTATGTTCTTCCTGCCTTTATGTGTTGATCTGATAAGAGTTATGTTGTAGAATTTTCCTAATAGTATATTATTTTCTTTGTAAAATTGTTTAGACATTATTTATTCTGTTAAATTTAACGATCATATGTGAAATTAATATTTCAAAAACTATTCTCATAGTTTCATTTATTTACTTATGTCATAATTCCTGTAACACTGATGTATATACACTCCTGGAAATTGAAATAAGAACACCGTGAATTCATTGTCCCATGAAGGGGAAACTTTATTGACATATTCCTGGGGTCAGATACCTCACATGATCACACTGACAGAACCACAGGCACATAGACACAGGCAACAGAGCTAGCACTATGTCGGCACTAGTACAGTGTATATCAACCTTTCGCAACCATGCAGGCTGCTATTCTCCCATGGAGACGATCGTAGAGATGCTGGAAGTAGTCCTGTAGAACGGCTTGCCATGCCATTTCCACCTGGCGCCTCAGTTGGACCAGCGTTCATGCTAGACGTGCAGACCGCGTGAGACGACGCTTCATCCAGTCCCAAACGTGCTCAATGGGGGACAGATCCGGAGATCTTGCTGGCCAGGGTAGTTGACTTACACCTTCTAGAGCACGTTGGGTGGCCCGGGATACATGCGGACGTGCATTGTCCTGTTGGAACAGCAAGTTCCCTTGCCGGTCTAGGAATGGTAGAACGATGGGTTCGATGACGGTTTGGATGTACCGTGCACTATTCAGTGTCCCCTCGACGATCACCAGAGGTGTACGGCCAGTGTAGGAGATCGCTCCCCACACCATGATGCCGAGTGCTGGCCCTGTGTGCCTCTGTCGTATGCAGTCCTGATTGTGGCGCTCACCTGCACGGCGTCAAACACGCATACGACCATCATTGGCACCAAGGAAGAAGCGACTCTCATCGCTGAAGACGACACGTCTCCATTCGTCCCTCCATTCACTCCTGTCGCGACACCACTGGAGGCGGGCTGCACGATGTTGGGGCGTGAGCGGAAGACGGCCTAACGGTGTGCGGGACCGTAGCCCAGCTTCATGGCGACGGTGGCGAATGGTCCTCGCCGATACCCCAGGAGCAACAGTGTCCCTAATTTGCTGGGAAGTGGCAGTGCGGTCCCCTATGGCACTGCGTAGGATCCTACGGTCTTGGCGTGCATCCGTGCGTCGCTGCGGTCGACGGGCACGTGCACCTTCCGCCGACCACTGGCGACAACATCGATGTACTGTGGAGACCTCACGCCCCACGTGTTCAGCAATTCGGCGGTACGTCCACCCCGCCTCCCGCATGCCCACTATATGCCCTCGCTCAAAGTCCGTCAGCTGCACATACGGTTCACGTCCACGCTGTCGCGGCATGCTACCAGTGTTAAAGACTTCGATGGAGCTCCGTATGCCACGGCAAACTGGCTGACACTGACGGCGGCGGTGCACAAATGCTGCGCAGCTAGCGCCATTCGACGGCCAACACCGCGGTTCCTGGTGTGTCCGCTGTGCCATGCGTGTGATCATTGCTTGTACAGCCCTCTCGCAGTGTCCGTAGCATGTATGGTGGGTCTGACACACCGGTGTCAATGTGTTCTTTATTCCATTTCCAGGAGTGTATATCATTTTGTAAAACCTGTATTACTACAAATGTTATCTGTGTTATTATGTTTTTTAATGATGTTATCTGTATCTTTATAATTGTATTCTCATGTTATAAAATTGTACCTATACCAGTTCATCAATTAAGTAACTTGTAAGCATTCAATACAGTGTGCACATTTCAATTGTTCATAGTATATGCTAAATATATGAGAAGTTGGGACTGATCGTGTGTGTATGTGTGTTAGTAATTCAGCAAGGGACTATTTAACAGCATTGCTGGTTCTAAGGACAATTACAAATACTTTGTGAGCGCACAAGTGGTGGTTTATGGACTTGATATATTGTCTGCAATACTCTTCGATGGTGACTGTGCACCAGCACAGTCGCAGCAGATGGTTGCTGACCATCTCTACAAGGACTGCAATGGGTCTGCACCTTTGATGGCCCACCAATACCATACTCTCTACCAGGACTACAGTGTGTCTGCTCTGTGATGACCTACCTTCCATTATTCTTCAAAACTTCGACTGTGGGTTTGCTCTGTTGTGGCCCATTACGTGTCTGCATGTCAAGAGTCAGCATTGTCTTTCCGTTGGAAGGACTACATCCTCAAGTCTGCACGGAAATCCATTACTTCGGTGAGCATTTTCTTTTACTGCTCAGACTTTGAGAGAAAACTGCAATTACTAATGTGATGAATGATCAGGACTGTCTTTATGGACGGTGAGAACAATTTAGCTTTTCACCAATATTGTATCGACAATTGTGTGCATTTTATATACTTCTTAGCGTTAATATAAATTTTTTTAACCTATATGTATTGGCCAGTGCCCAAAAGAATTTTCAAATTTTTTGTGGGGAGCATGGAGGCTATGTAAGTAGGCTGTTTAGTTTCTTGTCTTGATAACACCACGTAGCGCTCTGTATAAAAATCACTGACTGCACTGTGTTCAGTCTGTGGTTGGTTTGCATTGTTGGAATATTTGCTATTGTAGTGTTGGGCAATTGGATGTGAACAGCGCGTAGCGTTGCGCCGTTGGTGGTGAGCCACAAGCAGTGGTGGGAGTGGGAAGAGAGATGGCAGAGTTTTGAGAGAGGACGATCTGGACTTGTGTCCTTCAGAAAAACGAAATTTGTTTGACTTTTGAATGCTATTAACGTAAAGACATTGTTTGTTCTCTATGAAAATCTTTCATTTGCTAACTATGCCTATCAGTAGTTACTGCCTTCAGTAGTTAGAATCCTCTATCTAGTTGGCAGTATTGGCACTCGCTGTATTTCAGTAGTTCGAGTAAAGAAGATTTTTGTGAGGTAAGTGATTCATGAAACTTATAGGTTACTGTGAGTCAGGGTCATTCTTTTGTAGAGATTATTGAAAGTCTGATTCCGTTGCGCTTAACGTATTGTGTGTCAGTTTGATTTTGATCAGAATAAGTAAAGAGAGAAATGCATAAGTACGTTCAGTTCTGCTCAGCTTCTTGAATATCAAATAACGTAAGGGGTTTACCAGCACAGTAATTCATAAATTTTTCTAAGGGGATGTTTCAAGGTGCTCGCTCGTGTTGAAAGATGCAGTCGCCATCCCCGAATTGTTCTTCAACAGTGGGAAGCTAGAAGGTGTTTAAGCCTGTGCTGCGATAGTGCCACGCAAAAAAATCCAGCGGTGCTTGTCCTCTCTATGAAAAACACAATCACACCGTAACACCACTGCCTCCGAATTATATTGTTTGCACTACAAACGCTGGCAAATGACGTTCATCGGGCATTCGCCATACCCACACCCTGCCATCGGATCTACATCTTATGCACCTTGATTCGTCACTCCTAACAACGTTTTTTTCACTGTTCAGTCATCCAATGTGTACGCTCCTTACACCTTGCGTGGCGTCGTTTGCAATTTACCGGCGTGATGTGTTGCTTATGAGCAGCCGCTCGACCATAAAATCCAAGTTTTCTCACCTCCTGTCCAGTTGTCATAGTTCTTACAATGGATCCTGACGCAGTTTGAAATTCCTGTGTGATGCTCTGGATAGATATCTGCCTATTACACATTTCGACCTTCCACAACTTTTGGCAGTCTCTGTCAGTCATTTCAATTTCCAACAGACAAGTTCGGCTGGTACGCTTTTGTGCTGCACGTGTTCCTTCACGTTTTCAATTCACTATTCCATCAGAAACTGTGGACCTAGGGATGTTTAGAAGTGTGGTAATCTCGCGTGCAGACGTATGACACAAGTGACACCCAATCAACTGAATCCGGTGAGCGCCACATTCTGCTTTATCATGAGGTCTAATGACTACTGGGGTCGCTGATGTGGAGTACCAAGGTGGCAGCACAATGAACCTAATACGAAAAACGTACGTTTTTGGTGGTATCGGTACACTTTTGATCACATAGTGTAACTATGTAGAAGTGTAGCTAAATATTAAATAATGTACTGTCACCGAATGATTTCTTTCAGCTTTGGCGTAGCATGTGATGTAGTTTTAGATCTTGGGAAGGGTACAATCCGTTGATTCTTCCTTATTCTGCATAGACTTGTAAATAGCAAAAATGACAAATTTAAAACAAATTAGTATTCTGGCATGTAAATTAAAATCTTCCATTTCCTTGGTTATGGCTGGACGATCAGTACAGGAAACATTGTAAAAAGTATGGCAATATGTTTGATGTGGATAAATTTTATTTTATATCGGTACTCATGGGTGATTGCGGAGTCCTCGTCGAATACGTTATTATGGTTTAGTAGTACCTGCTCTGAGTTTTAGTGGTGTGTGACGTGAAGATAACTTAACTTTCAGGCTTTGGAAGGTTAGTATTATGTAACTGTTCATACTGTATTCCATCGTATGCTGTATTGGTGTCTGAAAGCCCACCGACATTTCTTATTTGCATTCCCTGGCACTGTTCGCCACGTTTGTTGCTGAGGTAATCACGCCCAAAGCGACGTGCACGCTACCACTTTTGGCATTAAATTAATGTGTTCAGAGGTTGGTGACTGCGTTCTACTTGGCCACAAACACAATCTTTACAGGCATTTAGTTTTTACACCGTCGAACACGAGGAATCAGAGCTTACATCTTATTTCCCTTAGCCTGATATCCCAGAGAGCCTGGTGTTTTAATGGTTCGTATCTTGGACTAAGAGCCAAGGATTTTGCACCAATTAACTGTTAATGTCGGGACTTTTTCACGCTCATTTCTCTTACTAAACAATCCGGCTGACACTGAACTTACCTGCTCACCAGTGTCCAAAATGACGAATACATGAAAATTATTTAGTGGGGTGTAAATAGCTTTGCACGTCGTGTTTTAACGGTGGTTACATGCGCTGTATACTTGGCACAGTTTTCCGTCATGCTTACACCATCATTAGGACGTGGTAACTGTAAGCTGTTGTCGACGCCCGTACAGTCCACGGAGATCGACCTAGTGGGGCGCATGCCAGTCTCAACTGGTTTTCAGATTTAGTACGTCGACTGTGGGAGTAAACCTCTACTACGTGGTCTCCATGTTCACAGCCGAGTGAATGGTTGTCATGTCGTTGCGACCGGCGGTCATGTTATTGTGATTTTGGTCATGGTGTTGATCAAGTCCCTTAAAGGGACGATTTTTTCTGTATCATGACTTTGAGGGCTGTGACTTTGCGAAAGTGACCGCTTGTTAGATAGGCAGCGATCACGTCAACTGCAGCGGAAGTCGGTGCGATCGGTTTGCTTACTGTTGTCAGCACCCTAAAGGTAAACAAAGAAGGGAATTGTCACTATAGACTTAGCGCTGTACGTTGTTTTGAAGTCAGAGTGAGCGAGGCCTGCTGCCATCTTAAGTACGCTAAGACATTAGCAGACGATTGCTTCTTGTTCACTGTTGTCATGTGTACGCAACAGATGTTTTAAATAGAAAAAAATGCAAATACTTAAATGAGTAACATAGTGTCAGAAAGACCGTTTCGAACGTTTCTCTGTTCTTGAATGTACAGTTTCTCTGGTAATACGTAATAGTTGGCCACGTTGATGATATATTTCCAATAACCAAGGAGACGAAGCTGCGATGTGAAAATGATGCTTTCGTAATGTGTATAATTCCTCATTTACTATATTTATATTGGTAAAAAATGAAGTTGAAACATCGAAACCACTCCTTGTTTACGTACTGGTTATGCTTCTTGTTCATTACATTTTCACTTTTCATGACGTTTGTTTAAAAAAAAAGAAAAAAAGAAGAAAAAGGAAAGAAACATACCTATGGATTGTCTGTTAGCCAACAAACTTGGGCAGTAAGGGAAGAAGCATGGCAGGGTACAGTACTGCGTTCTTGTGAACAAAGTGAAAGATTATAAAGATCCCAAAGAAACGAAACTGCTTCCAGTACAGTATCTTTTATGTACCAATGACATCTCAACACTATGAACGCACTGGATATTATTTGGGATACGAATACGAAAGCCGAGAGTTATTCACAACGTCTGAGTGACATCACGGGGAGGTATCACATCGGTGAACTACGAAGGTATAAATGCGGTCTACTTCATATTTTTGGGCTAAATAAGAAGACGGACGTATGCTTCAAGTTTGTGACGTAATGACAGCTTCCTTCTACTTTTCCCTCCTTGCTGAGCACGCGATCTCATTCTGTTGCTGCAGCCGCATGCTTTGCGCTGCGCGCGCCTCTCCGTGAATTAGATCTTTGTTGTCTAGTACAGACATGAAAGGGTCGCCTGGCGCATTAAGAAATTTTTCACGTAGCACGGTCGGTAACTTAGCCTTGAAAAGTCGCAGTATGTCTCCTGCCGTTATTGCCTCATAGTTTTCTATATACTGACTTCTTCTCTCGTTATATAATTCCGGGCTAAAGGCCTTGTTACACAGAAGTTCCAGCACTCCCATGGACCAGAACTTGGACAAGAATGTGTACTTGAGGTCTCCGTAAGTTTGACATGCGTCGTTAGTTTCTGTAGCCCATCCATTTGTCAAGACACCCTCCACAACCCTTGTCTCGTGGATTTCACTCCGGGATTTGAACGTGTTCCGACCATCAAACGTATTTTACTTCGGGCATGGGTTCGTTATAGAAACTGTGTCTGTTCCATCCACTTTACAAACAATATAAGCATATATAATTGCACATTTGACGCTTGATCATAGTCTGCCAATTACATATTTCATCGCAATAAAATCAAGTCAACAATTGGTTAGTTTCTACATCCAACCAATGAAACACCAGCTTATCAAATAAGAAGAAAGCCATATATCTAGCAACCAGTCACTTTTAAGAACTGTTTATTGGAATGTCATTATCTGATTCGAGGATTTATAAGTGTAAAAACTTCTAATATACAAATGTTAGATATTATTACTACATATAAGAAAAACGTTACAAAGTAAATACTTCGTTAATAAATACCTAAAACCTACGAGAATGGCATGTTAAAGAATGTACATAGTGCTTTCTATATGTTTTGTGAAGAGGAAACGTAGAAACAAGAAAATTTGGTAGCCAGTTTTGGTTCTGTCCATCCATTAGACAAAAGCTCAGATGTAAGCTGTCTAAAGCATCACTTATGGGAGAGTCTTCTATAATTATTCTCTGTTTCAGTCTCTTCGAATCTATGTTGGCACTTGGTACTGACTTCGTACTCGTATAAAAATTCTGTCTGTTTAAGAAGACGTTCCGCATGGAGTGCAATAAATAATCTCCCATCTCCATTTGTCATTGACTTGTGCTCGTTTTTAGTTAAATTGTCAGTCAGTAAACCTACGTTGTCCTGTAATTGGTTTTCGACGAAAAGGATCAAGAAACAATAATCTTTAAATCATACGCATGCAGACAATTATTTGAAATAAATCGTCATGTCTTTTTAGTGAGAGTGTTTTAGCGCAGACTGATTACATTTATTAATACGCCTCTTCCACTTTCCTAGATTCTGAAATGAAATCGGATACTGATATACAATGCTACTTGTTGTGAGTCTAAGAGTGTTCGGTGAATCTTAATTGTAAGAAAATAAACTATTGTATTTTTGACTGTCCTCCATCTATAAGGGATATAGGTTTGGCCTGCAGTAGCGGGATAATATCAATTCATTCCACTGAAATTATTACCGTCTTCATGTATTCTAGAGTGTTTATTGGAAATGCGACAGTAATTCGTGAATTAAATGAGAATGTATCCATTAATGAAGGCCTTATGAAATGTATCACTTAACAGTTAACTCTCCCACGTAATACTGCAGGAAACTTTGAAGTAAGATCTTGGAGTTTTCTGTCTTTGTAGGCTGAAGGAAGTCTTCAGAGACGATGTCAAACGAATTCCACGTTCACGCATTGTCATATGCTAGAAACAGTGATATGTTTATGGTAGAACAGTTGGAGTGTATCTCTAACCCACCGAAATTTACTCACATTACTACAGCTCCATATGATCACCAAAATTCGTTATATATTATCAGAAGAGTTTTTGTGTGCTGAATTATGTGCTAAAGCACTGCTCCACACACGTAGTTGTTAAGTGCATCGTTATAATGATCGAGATATTTTATACTTTCTGTAAATAAATACAGGGTGTACATTAAGTCCAGGAACACTTTGAATTATTAATCGCAAAATAACTAAACATTGTTGGGAAGTCATACATTTTGCTTTTTGAAGAGAAACTCTGAAAGGGTTTTGACAAATATTCGATATGCGTACCATGAGTGAACCGGCAGACGTCAATACGGTAATCTAATTCTTGTCATGCATTGCATCGTCAACAGTGGCAGTCACTTTCCGTATCTTCTCTCGGAGATTTGGTACAACACGTGGTACAGGCGGTACATATACCAGATCATTAATGTGTCACCACATAAAAAGTCACACGGAGCGAGATATGATGATCGGGGAGTCCATTTCATGTAACAGCTGTCCCCTTCTGTAGCACGGTCGATCCATCGACGCGGCAGCTCCGTGTTCAGGTAGCCACGAACTTCACGATGAAAATTTCGTGGAGCACCATCCTGCTGAAAGACGAACGGAGAGTCGGACTGAATTTGAGGCATGCACGACGCACCGATTTCTTTGGACTCCTACTGAATGTCTGTCGTACACTCTCCACAATCACTGCACTCACACTGGGGCGTCTCCTTCTCTTTTCCGGGCGCAAGCAACCTACCGTAACGAACTTCTTGTGCCACTGGTAAATGGCCTTCCTTGTTGGTGGCTTCTTACCTTACTTGGGTCTAAACATCCGTTGAAAAGCTCGAGCACACTAGTTTCTGTCGAACTCCAACACACAGAAAGCTCGCCCCCCACTTGAACTCGCCATGTTTGCGACTAGCGCTGACCTTCGGCAAATTACCAAACTACGCTGTGACTGTATACACGAAAAAAAAGCCTTCAGGATATCTTTTCAAAATGACAGATGTAAGATATCTGTACAATGTTTGGTTCTTGTGCAATAGATAATTGAAAGTGTCCCCGGACATTATGTATAATCTGTATTTATATGCTGTAATTGTATTTATATTGTATGAGTAGTTAATCGGTTCCCGTGCAGATGACGTTTCAGTCATCTAATCCCATCTATCTGTTATAAATGGGCCTAGCTGGCAAATCCTTATTCGTTGCCGTCTCCACCACACTGAAGCATATTCAGTGCTGTCAACTACGTTAAGAGTACAGTATGGCAGATATGATATGCAACATCGGTAATAACATTTAAGGACTCCTGGTTCTAGTTATGGGTTACGATACGCCGGCATAGTTGCTCTTTTGACATTTGACACTTGTGTAACGATACGAAGCCCCTCACAGGCCTCTCTGACAGTCGTTTTTTTGGTAATTAGTAATTTTGCAATTTTAAATTATGGTCACATACGTCGATGAGCCAAAAAAACCCGAATACTTGTTTAATAGCTAATTTATCCATCTCTGGAACGAAACACACCACTGACTCAGCATATCAGGTATACGACTGTTTGTTCCTAGACCTGCAGACATAAGTGGCATTAGATGTCAACAGATAAGCAACGTAACTCGCTTAAATAACGATCGGCTATTTTTGCGTACGTGATGATGGAGCCCGTTAGCGATCAAGGTAGATTCCTTAGGATTCACATCAGGCGAATTTTGTCGCCGACATATCAACTTGAGTTCATTATAATGCTCCTCAAACAATTGTAGCAGGGTTCTGGCTCCGAGACAACAATTATACAGCTGAAAGATGGCGTTGCCACCGTGGAAGACATCAAGCATAAAAGGGATGGAGGTGGTTCGCAACTGTCAACGAGTCTTCAATTACTACCACAGGTTCCATGCAAGAGCTGAACACTGCCCCCACCAGCCTGCGTCCGCAGCGCTCTGCACGTTTCGAGCCTCCGTTCACCTCGATGATGGTGTTTCTGGACACAACAAGCGACCAAGCGTAGCAAAAATATGATTAACTTTCAGAGTCGACACTGTTCCGTCGATCGATGGCCTAACCCCTATGGTCCCGTGCGCATTGCAATAGTAATTGACGATGTCGTTGGGTCAGCACTAAAGGTGGTCTGGGGACGAGCTCCATATTAAACAATGTACGATGAACGTTGTGCTCCGAAATACTTGTGGTTGCACCAGCATTGTGCTCTTTCGGTAGAGTTGCCACAGATTACTATCTGTTCCACTTCACAGAGGAGACAAGCCTCCGATCCCCGCGTTTTGCGAAGAGTCATGGACGTCCACCAACCATTTAGATCCTAATGGTAATTTCATTGTCATTCTATCACTGTCATTCTTACTCCTTACGCAGATGCTCACGAGAGCAGCAAGTAAATATACGACAAGCCTCTTCATCTTCGAGATAATCATTCACAGGTTGTGCATAAGTCTACATAGTAATAATATGTCCTTTGTCAAAGTCGTTTATGTCAATGAATTTCCCTATTTGCAACCCATATCTTCGCTAAGGTGAGCCCCCGGTTCGTGTCTGCTATGCTTACTTATTTTTCTTAGCGCGTCACGTACCCCCAAAGCCACCAGGCGACATCCAGCGTCGCGGTGGGCAATGATCATGGTTCGACTAATCTGTGTATTCTTTTGCAGCTCATATAATGAGTTACCGCAAGCCTTTCCCTGAAATCAGAAACAACTTTTAAAACCAAAGAATGAACACAAATATTTGAATGTTGGTTACAGTTCATGTGACAAGATGCTATCACCCTCCTTTCCCCTCTTCTCTACAGTGTCTTTACTGTTGGTGAGAGAGGAAGATTAATTTGTTCTTCATTAAAGAAGGATATATAGTGTTTAATGACTACTTGAAAATGACGATCGCTTCTACACTCCTGGAAATGGAAAAAAGAACACATTGACACCGGTGTGTCAGACCCACCATACTTGCTCCGGACACTGCGAGAGGGCTATACAAGCAATGATCACACGCACGGCACAGCGGACACACCAGGAACCGCGGTGTTGGCCGTCGAATGGCGCTAGCTGCGCAGCATTTGTGCACCGCCGCCGTCAGTGTCAGCCAGTTTGCCGTGGCATACGGAGCTCCATCGCAGTCTTTAACAGTGGTAGCATGCAGCGACAGCGCGGACGTGAACCGTATGTGCTGTTGACGGACTTTGAGCGAGGGCGTATAGTGGGCATGCGGGAGGCCAGGTGGACGTACCGCCGAATTGCTCAACACGTGGGGCGTGAGGTCTCCACAGTACATCGATGTTGTCGCCAGTGGTCGGCGGAAGGTGGACGTGCCCGTCGACCTGGGACCGGACTGCAGAGACGCACGGATGCACGCCAAGACCGTAGGATCCTACGCAGTGACGTAGGGGACCGCATCGCCACTTCCCAGCAAATTAGGGACACTGTTGCTCCTGGGGTATCGGCGAGGACCATTCCCAACCGTCTCCATGAAGCTGGGCTACGCTCCCGCACACTGTTAAGCCGTCTTCCGCTCACGCCCCAACATCGTGCAGCCCGCCTCCAGTGGTGTCGCGACAGGCGTGAATGGAGGGACGAATGGAGACGTGTGGTCTTCAGCGATGAGAGTCGCTTCGGCCTTGGTGCCAATGATGGTCGTATGCGTGTTTGGCGCCGTGCAGGTGAGCGCCACAATCAGGATTGCATACGACCGAGGCACACAGGGCCAACACCCGGCATCATGGTGTGGGGAGCGATCTCTTACACTGGCCGTACACCTCTGGTGATCGTCGAGGGGACATTGAGTAGTGCACGGTACATCCAAACTGTCATCGAACCCATCGTTCTACCATTCCTAGACCGGCAAGGGAACTTGCTGTGCCAACAGGACAATACACGTCACCATGTATCCCGTGCCACCCAACGTGCTCTAGAAGGTGTAAGTCAACTACCCCAGTCAGCAAGATCTCTGGATCTGTCCCTCATTGAGTATGTTTGGGACTGGATGAAGCGTCGTCTCACGCGGTCTGCACGTCCAGCACGAACGCTGGTACAACTGAGGCGCCAGGTGGAAATGGCATGGCAAGCCGTTCTACAGGACTACTTCCAGCATCTCTACGGTCGTCTCCATGGGAGAACAGCAGCCTGCATTGCTGCGAAAGGTGGATATACACTGTACTAGTGCCGACATTGTGCATGCTCTGTTGCCTGTGTCTATGTGCCTGTGGTTCTGTCAGTGTGATCATGTGATGTATCTGACCCCAGGAATGTGTCAATAAAGTTTCCCCTTTCTGGGACAATGAATTCACGGTGTTCTTATTTCAATTTCCAGGAGTGTATTGCGGATAACCCTTACTAGTTTCACACGACGGGAATTTGAAACCCCGTAACCCCACCCTAAAGTGAGCACAGTTGACTAAGCTTCGTACTGTTACGTGCGAACACGTACCCATCGAAATATATCTCGCGATCCTTAACGGCACCACTTTCATTTCCCGTACGCTGATTGATCGAAGAAGAAGATTTCACCACCCTTTATCTAACCAATAACCTACGTAGTATCTGGTAATTTAATGATACGCAAAGTGGAATGCTCAAGTAGCTAAAAATCTGCGACTTCCACGTGTGGCGACATACATGTATCCTCGTTCATATTCCACAACCGAAAAAATACATCCTGCTGCAATCCTTTTCTCTTGCTACATTTGATATTAAGTCTGCCGACGGAGTTAGGAAATAACTTGAATTGTTGATCCATAGACAGAAGCCTGTATAATTGCTTGGAAGGCCGTGGAAGCAATCTTACTCATCAAACAGCTAATCGCGTGCATTCAGTTGTTAATAGCAGTACACAAAGGGAGGTGCACGCGGCTTTGCTCAATCATTATGAATTATAGTTTTATGATAGCGCAAAGATAGACCCGCATGAAATACGGTGTTTCCTGCCATATTAACAATAGAATACTGTTACAGAAATCTTTATTGTGTTGTTTATGGGGTTCGTGATATGAAATTCCGCTTTTAACGTCGCTATAAAAGGCTTGTTATTGCATTTCTGTACGTGATGAATAGAAGCATTTTTTTTTTTTTTTTTTTGGTTAAGTGTTCAGATATCTAGTATTTCACCCGCTCGAAGAAGATTGATGGTACAATATATATATCAATATAACAACATTTGGCCCAGAGTGCCTAAAACTGAATAAGAAAGCCAAATTAAGAAAACTAAAAGAAGGGAGAGAAAAATACTAAGAAAAACTGTAGGTTCTGATAAATACAATGAAAATAGCTCGATGAAAAGGAGAAATTAAGATTTATACAAAAATAGAGAGAATATCAAAGACACAACGAGGGCTGAAATTTTATGGGTTAGATACAAGCAGTAAGGAGAGATCCCAACAAAATAGGTGTTACCGGAGAAATAATATGTGACAGGAATCACTTACTGTGTGGTAAATGCTTCTCATCCCTCTAAAAACTAGTACTTAATTATCCCCTGCTCGGGTCACACCTAACTGGGATCCGGCAGAAAAGGGCAGCGCAATTTCCCTTGCCCAACAGGGGAAGAAACTAAAGGAGTTAAATGCCTTTACTATTTGCTGGCTATTTTGAATTCTTCAGTTACAGACTATTATGGTGATTAAATTTTGGTGTGTTTTCTAAAATCTGCTTATGTAACATGTTGGTTCTTAAGAGGTCCTTCACTGGTCATGTAGCACCTAGAACCTTGAAATCGAAGAAGGTCTTCTACCATGCAACATGTGATATTTGCAAACCAGGTGATTTCATTAATTCCCTTAACAACAATTGTCTTGTACATGAAAATTTATGTGCGATGCTAGTAGTTTTATTTCTATATATTTTTAACTAGTGACTTGTTCTTGATAATACTTGTGCTTAGTTTGATCTCCCTTACTGGTCACTGGTGTATAACAGATCAATAACCTAACACATAGACTGACTTTTGCAGTTTAAGAAAAAGACTGCAGCACATATTAGTGAATGCTATAATTTGCAAACTCAATAAGAAAAAAATAATTAATTTCTTTTCAGTGCTGGCTAATGGCGAAAATGTGGAACGTCGTCCAGGATACATCAGTCTCCCCTATAGAGAGGAGAGCTCTGGACTGTGTTCCTCGCGTAGTCGGAAACTTTGTAGTTGCAGAATTTTTTGTTTCCGCTATCATGTGTTACGCCTTAACAGCTTATGCATCCAAGTTGCTGACAAGAATAATATGCAGAAGAATGGAAAAGAAAACTGAAGATGTGTTAAGGTCAACTGGGTTTCAATTTTACATTTTAAGCAGCTGTCACTAGATTGTCGAAGATTACGTTTATGATGTATTCGTATCTCTCTCTTGATGGGTAAAGTCTCTTTCAAAGTTGTTTGCGATTATTGTACCATCTTTAATGACGATATATAAAGACTTATTATGTGCTTGTAAGCCGACAATCGTTCGACAAAATAAATTAATGGTGTAGAACATATTCATTCTGTTGATTTACCGGTACTGCGCCTTGCTCCGTTCTGTGGCCAGCCGACTAACATAATTTGTGCATGTCTGATATACGACCAACAAAGTCAGGGAAATTCGACTTCATGGGTGACAGGGAAAAAGCTATCTAACGCGAAAGCGTCAATAGAAATTAAGAGATCTTGATTTATGATCAAAACATCTGAAGCAATATTTCCGTAAATGGAGATTCAACCTGAGTAAATAAAACATAAATCGAATGTTTCGATCTGTCCACTAGATTGGCACACACAGCCCTTAATGTCTACTTAGAAGAAGACGACCTACGCCATAACATGCATCCAATTTATCTTTGGATCTCATTAAACCTGATATTTTCTTCAGAAAAGCACATGACACGAACATCAGTTAAACTGAAATGCAGAAACACCATTGTCCACAAAATCTTGAGGATCGTCAGCAGACACTCTTCGATTATCAGCACTTGGCGTTGTATACATTACATCAGAGTACTGGGCTTTTGATGGCTAAATGTAGTACAAACTCTGGAGAAAAACATTACAAAAATGGTCCATATGTGATAAAAATAAATGTACAACTCAAGTAATCCATGTGCATTTTTATTGGTTCAATACAGTCTACTGTCACATACTGGTTACCTATCCTGAATCACATTTTACCTCTAGTGTACCGGAAGAGCACGCGGGTGCGTGAGTACCACAATATTGCTCATAGGCTAATCCCGACCTTCCCTGTGGAGCGAAAACGCTTAACATCATGACGTCATATGAATTCTGTGTAATCGATGAAAGGAAACGGTTTGCAACAAAATCTTCCTCCACAAAACCTAAAACTTCTGTGCGTCCCGAAATAACATCGTGGATGTGGCCAACTTCAGGCAATTTGGATCACCCAGAACCGCATTCGTAGGAGCTTTGGAAGATGTGCAGACACTGTCCACAAGTGGGGCAAATATTTATCAACATTTTGTGACTGTGGTGCAGAATGACAGACCACTGCTCATGTTATATCAGCAAGTCCGGCACGTGGCCACAATGATCCCTTCAAAGATTTCCTGACAGTGAAGAGTGGTGTTTCCAGAATGAGATTTTCACTTTGCAGCAGAGTCTGCACTGATATAAACGTTCCTGATAGGTTAAAACTGTGTGCCCGATCGAGACTCGAACTCGGGACCAGTTTTTAATCTGCTACGAAGTTTCAAGAGTGTTGTAGTAAGCTACTCGTATATAGAGAGCTTTGATATTCGCCTAAAGCCGTTGTCTTTTGAGTTATATTATGCTGGAAAACTGTGATGAAATGTGGTAGTTCAGTTATATTTGTATATGTCTAGAGCTATGCTTATGATTCAAAACCTCCTAATGCTTGCCATATGACAAATAAATGAATTCCCTTTGGAGATATCACATCTGCGACAGCCAGTGTTTCTAAATAGTAACGGTACTGCTGAGAGTCGAGAAGATTGAGTTTGCTACTTACATAGAATGAATCAGACTGAAAAGAAACTTTCTAAATCGTTTGTCGCCACGTGTCACGATACTGCACTGATTCAAACACTGAAGAATATTTCCCTCTTATACTCAATATAATTATAATTCAGTTCTTTGTCTATGTTGAGGTACAGTCTATTAAATGCTGTATATACTGTGGTAAATTTAAGAAACTGATATGGGAAATGACATATGAGAAGTGCCACAATGGGTGCAAAAAAGTAGTAAATTGAACATCTGATAATCAGTTGACAAACAAGAGGCCCCACCTTGGGCGCTAAAATGTAGTAAAATGAGGGAATTGGCATACAGATGAATCAGTTTATTGAAGAGTTGAAAGATCGAACATTTATGTATATTACCATATAATTAATGTGTGTGAAATCTTATGGGACTTAACTGCTAAGGTCATCAGTCCCTAAGCTTACACACTACTTAATCTAAACTACACTAAGGACAAGCACACACATCCATGCCCAAGACAGGGCTCTAAACCTCCGCCGGGACCAGCCGCACAGTCCATGACTGCAGCGCCCAAGACCGCTCGGCTAGTCACGCGCGGCCATATCATTAATGTAAGTATAAATATCACGTCAGAGTGAGGCCCTACCTCACTTTTGCTACTCAGTGAAAGTCATGTGAGCTCTCACGCTTTTTCGATTTGTCACACTCCGTAAAATGGATATTTTTAAAACAGAATATTTCACTACCACATTAGTTACACCACAGAGGATCTGAGTACAGGGAATATGTGTGGACTTTAGTTGTCTGTAAGACTGTCGTTGCCAGTGTAATATTCAGTGACAAGCAAGGGAGGGAGAGAGATAGTTGTGTGTAGGTTAGTCTGTTCAACGGTCTGGAAGTCGCTAGCAGGAGAAATGAAAACACTTATGATGTTGCTTTTTGAAAATATGATTTTGTATAGACTGTGCAGTCCTGCATTGGTGACTGGCTCGTATTTTATCATCAGTTTCGGTAAGGCGTATTTTTACCATGGATTTTCTTTTACTGGTTCGGGTCATTTAGTCTGAGTGTCAAGAAGAGACTAAGCAAAGTTATCTGTGCAAACAGTTATAGGTTTACCAGTTTCTTTCCATTTCAATAAATGAGGTAATAAATTTTTATGAGAAGCGATTTTAGTAAACATGGTTGTAATTGCTAAAGGATGAGGTACATGCTACAGTTTTAAATGTCAGTCGAGTTTTAGTCATGCACTAAGTACATTTTCTCCACTGTGTTCTCACGAAAAGTTTGTTTTGCAATTGTTTGGCGTTGCGTTGCACTGGGCAGAACAGCTAAACATGATTGCATTGCTATATTTGCAATTGCACTTTGCAAGATTTCTCTTTAGCTGGTTTTCTGCTGTACTTCATTTTAATTTTCACTCTTTCCTAGCATTACTGAGTTTTAAAAACTAAAACTAAACTCCGTCTCAACAGGACTCGAAGCACCTAGTTTCTTCCGCCAAAAGGTAAGTTACGAGAGTGTGTTAAAGCCAGTGTAACATTATAGTCAGGACACAATAACATTATTTACAGTTAAGCTTTGCATTTCCAAACTGTCACCAGCTTCAGTTTAGGCAAATTTTATTGCAGATTTCATTTCTTGGTCAGACATTCTCATTCTTACAGTTGCCTGTAGGTATGTTTGTGTATGTGTTTCACTTATTGTTTGGAGCTCCACACGTAAAATTAGAGGGAATTTTAATAAAAGAATTCTGGACAATTCTTCTTTCAAAATTCGATTTATAATTTTATGTAGAATTTTTTCCTGTTAGTTTTGTGTGTTACAACTGTAACACAAGCGCTGTAATTTCACATATGGTAGCACGGCACTGCACAATACAGAATTTCAGGAGGACAGTTTATTTAGCGTACAGTTTCACGTTTTCTAATTATTTCTGGCGGACGTTAATTGCAACACGGTTATATACTCTCAGATGGATTTGGTGACTCTTTTAATCAATAGCGTTTCCGTTGAGGTTCACATTTCAACACAGATACACAGAAAAGTTAAATAGTAGGAAACCAGTATACATATATACAATTGCATACACACAAGTGTTACAGCAGGTGCGAGGTTAGAGCGCTGCACTGAACATCTTGATGCTATGCAGCGACGAGTTGACAGCCGGCAGCTTTCATCTTCCGCGTACCTGCGCTGCCATAGCTATTGTCCATGGTAGCTGTCACGCATATACTGTGTTATCGCTATGTTTGGAGGCAGATATGAGGCACGGAAAATGCCATGTGCTTTCTCCTGCTTAAGGAGACAGCATTGGACGGCAACGTTTAGTCCATTTAACATGAATTGGGAAAATTTTGTTACAAACTGGTGACAGGTACAGGAATGAAAGCATGGACCTAACTCGAAAACACAAGACTATTTCGGTAATAGGTTGACATGCCTCCAGAAGCCAAACTCAGTATATCATATCAGTTTCGCCAATGTCAACAGATTACTTTAATGCTCAACTCATTTCTCCTGTCACACCGACCTCGTTCAACACGCCTACTGACATACCTTTGAAACTGCCCGAATTTTCTGTCTTAATGTCGTTGTCACTGGTTGTCCGAAATTGTAATTCCAAACAATGGTTGACTGTCGTTTCATGGCCATGCTTTCCAGTCTTCATGCAGCGAGAAAATTTCCGGTCTTGCCGTGACCGGCGTGTCACTCAGCAACACTCGTCTTCTCCCCGCGATTTCTACAGCATATGGCGTAAAATGTGGAAATACAAAAAAGCAATACTGTACCTTAAACAGTGTAGAAATCCCGGTGACCTGCAAAACAGCATGAAGTCAACTCGGAATGGATAAGAACAGGTTCTGTACGGCTTCCAAGGGAATCTTATACCGTTTTTCTTGAAAAATAGTGGCAAGTTCATGCAACGAATTTGGAGCTGCATAGCGATCAGGCACCCTTTTCTCCAAAGCAGACCACAAATGCGAAACAGTATTGAGGTCTGGTGACTGTTGAGGCCACAGAAGATGCGACAGTTCATATCTGTCCTAGCGCAAATTGACACTAGTGCTCAAAAAACTAGTGCTGGGCGATGGGAGCAGTGTGAACGGGAGCCCTGCCGTGTTGGAGCACGGGACGAATATTTGGGAACAAACATTGTACCTTGGGACGGGCTAGACCAATGAAAATGGTACCATAAGATTTGGTAGTAATGCGACGACGCAGAATTACTCTCGAGCGCGTCAAATATCAAGACTTCCTTCCCAAATCATCACAGAATCCGAGCCATGTTTCACTCTTGTAACGTTTTCTCGGCCAGAAGGTGCAAACAGTGTGAAACGAGACTCATCCCACCATATGACTTTCTTTCATTGCGTCATAGTCCAGAATTTATAGCTCGTGCTCAACGCTTACTGATACAGGCATTTTCATCCCTTCCGGGTGATTCTGGAGTTCCAACTTGCTCTGCAGTTCACTGCATACGGAGGTGTCTTCAGGACTTTCTTTTGTGCTGACACTGTTCGTGAGTGTGACATTCTGTTCTGTAGTGATATCTGACGCATTCGTTTAGTTACTTTGCGGTACATTTTTCGTTGGAAGTCGCCCGTCACGATCACTCAACCCACACTTTCGTGACTTAGTGGATGCTGTTTTCCCACTATCCCTGTATGTGGTACAAATCTTTGATACCTTGCCTCTTGAAACGGCAAACACTTCGGCTGCCTCGATTAGGAAAGCACATGCCATAGGCGCACCAACAACTCGCTCACGTTCGAATTCACATAGCTACGACATTATAGACTCACAACTACACAGAACACAAGTCTGATCCCGACTGACACTTGATATGTATTGGACACATTGCAGAGGTTGTTTTCGTGGTCCAATAAAACAGGGAAACCTTCAACAGTTGCCAGCATCTGCACATTTCTCGCTGTGGTTATATTTTTGGGGAATCTCTGTCTTTTGTGACAATTCCTAGCACTGCCTGTCATTTCTCCAGCGAACTTTTCGAGTGTTTGGCGGCGCTCCTGAGTTGTTCAGAAAGCACGCACACAACAACAAACCACTAACTTCTAAGTGGAAGGCCGTGGTTCGTCACGAGATGGTAGGTATTTTTGACGAGTCGACATCCCTGTTGTTGTCTGTTAGATTAAACCCAGGTCAACTCTCTCCTAGCGAGCCAAACACTGCCGATACCATCCTTGGGTACGATATGAGAATGTCTCAAGCACACAGTGTCTGAAGATGTACGTGAATTACCAGCAGCCACCTGGTATTCCGTCGGACCTTAAGTAGAGTAACTCCTTCCCATGTGTGCAAACACTTCAGATATGTCGACCCTGCCTTGTGAACTGGGAGACACAGCGTCTCATAGCAGCTTACCAGCTGGTCGCTAAACGGCCATCATGTCCGTAATGTTCATCAGTGAAGTATTACAGTACGTTGCGCTTCAGTGTCTTAAACCTTAGACCTATGATGACAGCGGTCTAATGGTGGCTGCATGATTCGTGCATGCGTTTTAATACATTATTTAACGCCGTTTTGAATGAGAACCACAACACTCCAAAGTTATTTACGGATAGGTCCAAGCAGGGACAATCCGTTGGTTGCTCTGTAGTTTTCCCTGATTTTTTCTTCGAGATCCGAGTACCTCAAGACTTTACTGTCTTCGATGCGGAATTACACGTGAGCTTGTGGTCAGTGGAGGAGATGAGATGACTAGCAAATGCTATACTCCTCGTCTGTTCCGACTCCCTCAGTGCCCTTCACTTCCTACAACGTTAGTACCCAGCGTATGGAGTATTCCAGAATATCCTGGACGCCCTCCTCAATTTACAAATGGAGGGGAACGACGTGTCTCTCTGCTGCTGGGAACGAAAGGTCGGCAGTAGCAGCCAAGGTGAAGTGTCGAAACTCTCAGATACTTCAATGCCCTATCCCACTACATTCTATGTCCTCTCTCTTGATGCACATGTGTCGTTGGGGAAAAGAGTGGCTGAAGGTGACATTATAAGCTGCGTCTAGTAAAATCCACAACGTTGCCATGGCGTATCTCCTTCTAGCCATAAGGCAGGATCAAGTCCTCCTTACTCGTCTTCGCATAGGCCACAGCGCTATGATGCATGGCATACTGTTTTTGGGTGAGGTTTTTCCAATCTGTAGTGTTGTGGCTCACTGATCATAGGGCGCCATTATTTAATAGACTGTGTTTTATTTTCAGACCTGGCGGCTGAAGCTCAATTGTCGATAGATTTCCTCTGCACTTTAAAAGATATGTCAAAAATATGTATTACGACTTTAAAGGTTCTGTGAAATGTCCGACTACTGTCCTAAAATGTTTAGGGCGACGTTTCCAATATCAGGGCAGCTCAATCACCCTAGTTTTTTGTAAGTGATCCGTCAGCCAGATATTCCTGAGAATCTGGTTCAGTTTTCCTCTTCTCTTAGTTAGATTTTCTCAATAGCTGTATAATATCTGAACAATTATACTGCTAACTTCCAAGGTATGAGCTATTGTCATTGTGAGACTGGAGGGGAATGAGCGATTTAATTACACTTTGATTTTTATCTCTTTCTCGTTTTCTCCTTTTTAACCTCATTCGTTCCTACTGATTTCGTTTGGGAGCTGATAAGCCGGGTGTTAACTTCTGCTTTAATTCAAAGACAGTAGTAGAGTGCAAATATTCACTTTTATGAATAGACTGGAAGCTGACTGGGAAACTATTGTAATTTATTGATACACAACACCACTGTAAATAACCAGCTGGGCATTTAGAAAAGACTAGACAAAGTACTGGGGTATCAAATGGAACACTTCAAGACTGTAAACTGTACATGACATGGATACTGACTTCCCAAGTAAAGGTTAGGAGAAGTACTACAGGGCTTGTGTGAGTGCAAAAGAGGCCCTAACAGAAGCAGGCAAAGTGACATATCAAGTAATGGTACAGGTTATTCTTCCACTTAGGTTTACAGCTTTTATTTATCTGGATTCTTTGTTACAGTATGTTTTCTAGTGCAGAAAGGAAGATTCGGTTAAGTGTCACATTATGCTGTGAAGCATTTTGTGGAGGATCTAAATTTCATATAGTACTAGATAGAGATTCTGTTGAGAGTAATAGCTCAGTCAAGCTATCTACTCACTGTTAAGTTGATTTCTTAGAGAATGTGCTTCGGTGGGCAGCTTCTACATAAATCGTGTTGCAGCAAATACCATCGTAACTGTCAAAATTTCTGAGGCAACTTCTGTGAAGGTGATCCCACCGAAAGAATTATAGTCAAAGTATTGACTGCCAATCTTTATAAAAATTATGCATCTATATTAAAAATTTACAAATCGGGGTGTGGTCAAGTGCTTTAGAGATTCATTTTATAATGCGAGTATAAAACACAGTAAAATCTATATTAATGTCTAATGGGAAATTCCGATTATGTGTGCGCAATTACGTAGTCTGTTTGTCTGACCGACGCTATTAATAAACGGGAGTCAGTGGAAATTTCTGGTGCAGAATTAATGAATTTTTTAAATTATCTCGCAAATTACCCAGTCCACAGAATTAGTCATTGAACGCCATTGGTGCTTTGCGCACTGACTTGACTAGCATAAGATTTATAAACAGTGACATTCTTGAAGGAAACTTAGGAAATAGTAGTGAATAGTCACGACTGCTTTTCCACGATCTTCGTCCTCTGACGCAGAACGCCATAGGTAAAGAGACTGCATCACGGGATAGTTTCCTCTGCATTTCAATAGTGGTTTGTTAGGATTGTATCCTACAACTTGTGTTGGTAGCTATCACTCTAAATTTTCAGTAAAGAGATAATAGCCCGAAATTTAAAATTAAGCAGTATCCATCGGAATATTTCAGTCGGCATTTTGACAGACAGCTCGGAATAAGATTCGTGTGTTTTTTTCGAAACAGATCTTCCGCTTACGAAAAAATAGTCTCCAAGTCGAACTATGCAACAACTGAACGGTTAGACATCGTTGGCTGGAAGGAAAGAAGCTTCGATTTTAATTCAAAGTAAGTGTAGAAAAATACATGCTGGCACTTCTTTTAGACACCACCAAAAACAAGATTTTCATATTTTCAGATTCATCGTTAGCTGGAGTATGTGAACGGTACATGATTAGTTCATGACATGATGGTGGATAATGTCTCTGGGAACATACGAAAATATGTTAATGTATGCCTATGAGTGATGGTTACATGACGAGCTGTATTCAGAACTGAATTCTGTAAAGAAGTATGTCATATATATACGAGGGCTATCCACAAAGTACATTACATTTTGGAATTAAATATAAATAAAGTATTGGAATATTTCTTTGTTATATACAGATGAAAGCCACACTTAATTATTACTTTTCTACATAGTTACCATTTAAATTAAGTCACTTATTGTAGCGATGGACGAGCTTGGAAATTCCTTCGACGTAAAATTCGGCAGCCTGCGCCTTCAACCACAAGGTTACCTCTTCTTGAAGCTGTGCGTCGTCATCAAAACGCTGCATAGCCAACCACTTCTTCATTGCTGGGAATAAGTGGATGTCGCTCGGTGCCAGGTCGGGACTGTACGGCGGATGAGGAAACAACTCCCACTAAAAAGATTCGAGAACTTCACGAGTGGCCGTGTGGGCTCGGGTGTTGTCGTGAATCAGCAAGATCTTTGAGCCCAACTTTCCCCTCTGTTTGTTTTGTATTGCTCTTCTGAGGTTGTGCTGAGTTTGGAATACCTTTGAGAGTTTATTGTAGTGCCTCTTTCCAGGTAATCCACAAAAATTACACCTTTTCTGTCCCAAAAGAGGTAACCACGTGGTTGAAGGCGCAGGCGGCCGAATTTTACGACGAAGGAATTTCCAAGCTCGTCCATCGCTACGATAAATGCCTTAGTTTAAATGGCAACTATGTAGAAAAGTAATACTTAAGTGTGACTTTCATCTGCATATAATAAAAAAATTCCAATACTTAATTTATTTTTAATTCCAAAACGTAATGTACATTGTGGATAGCCCACGTATAACTAGTACGTAATTAACACAGAAAACCCTTTACAGAATGATATGACATACTTCGCTCAGAGTCATTATTTGCTTTTGCGTGCATATTATACAGTCACTGTGTGAGCAAATACATTGATGAGAACTGGCAGAAAGACGAATCCCAAAAAATAAAATGAAGTTTTTATATCTGTAGATAGTTCAGCTTTTCATACTGGTTGTATCCACATGAACTTTACATTTAAAGACAAAAACAAAGCTTCCATGATCACTATAGTTTTATTTCTATTGTTAAATTAATATAGAATAGAGTTATTGGTAAAATGACATTCGGTTTACTGTACCTAACATGATAGTGCGTGTATTCAGTTTTTTTAAACAAATGAATGCTACGGTGTTATGCACATAGTGCAAGACTTATTCCCTGGTATGTTATTGACATACATGTAAATATAGTATTAGGAACAGGGATAGAAGGTAAGCATTGAAGACGGGTTCTAGATAAGAGTGTCATCAACGTAGCATTTGTACGGAAGCATGTTATGTTTCAGATGGGTTTAAGATCTCAAAATGATGTTTCCAAGACTGTTACTATGTATGTCTGCTACCAAGCTGGCAAAAATACTTGCGGTTGCCAGCCATATTCCTGATTATAAAGCTTGTGGTGAAACGTCCCCTTGGAAAAATTGTACAAGACTGTGCTTAAACTGACACACAATATTTTTAGTGCAACGGAATCTGACTTTCAATAATCCCTAGAAAAGAATGGCCCTGACTGACATTAAACTACACCTTTCACAAATCACTTACCTCACAAAAATCTTCGTTACTCAAGCTACTGCAATACTGCCAGCACCACTACTGCCAGCTAAATAAAAGGTTCAAACTACGGAAGGCACTAACTACTCATAGGCATAGATAGCAAATGAAATATTTTAATAGAGAACAATGTATTTACCTTAATAGTCATAATATATATAGCAGTTCATGACATCCATTCTTACAAATGTACTTTTTCTGATGGACACACCACCAGATTATCCATTCTCAAAAATCGGCCATCTCACTTCCCCACATCCACCACTGCTGGCGGCTCGCCTCCAGCTGCGCAACGCTACGCGCTGTTAACAGCCAACGGCCCAACACTACAATGGCAGACAACAATTCAAACTAGCCACAGAATGCGCACAGCATAGCCAGTGATTTTCATACAGAGCACTACGTGGCGTTACCAATATAAAAACCTAAACAGCCTA
Source organism: Schistocerca gregaria (assembly GCF_023897955.1). NCBI lineage: Eukaryota > Metazoa > Arthropoda > Insecta > Orthoptera > Acrididae > Schistocerca > Schistocerca gregaria. The sequence goes on along the minus strand of NC_064926.1, from coordinate 173,416,760 downwards.
CTTGCAGTGGTTAAATTAGAATTAGTTGCGTGACTATATAAGTTGCAGAGTCTCAATCAGTTCATAGGTTTCTGCTGTACCGATTGCTGTATGCATAAGTATGTTGCATCTTATTATATAGATTGTGTCTTTCTCAGTAATTTTTGGATGTAAGATGAGTAGAATATTTAGATGTGACTGTGAGGGCGAAATTTTTTATGGTATTGGTGAATTCATAACTATTCTTGAGAGAGAAGCTATTTTCAAATGTGTATGCATTATGGATACTATCATTAAGATTAGTGTTGATTTAATAACTTGGATTACTGATGGCATTCACAGTGGGCTGCATGGGACATATTGGTTTGTTGTTTTTAGGTTGTGGTATAGAGCACCATATAGCATAAAAATGATCCTACCCACACATCCACGCTGTTGAAGCATTGGATTGAAGCTGATGCGCAAAAGATTTTCATAGTATCTACGAGTGACGGTACAGGTAACAGACCGACAGGACGCATCTCCGCGAAAGTAGTGCAGCCCTACGATAAATGATGTCGAAACCCCGCACCGTGCAGTAACTTTTTCAGAAAGAGGTGGCGTTGGTTGTGTATGTGCTGATTTTCCGTTGCTCATATTCCGGATTTCTGCATTCCAGAGAATGTTCCACGACCATTCATCGTTCACTTACATGCGAACAAGAAATTCCATACCGAAAGTTTCCCAGCTAGCAGGTCAGCAGAAAGCAACTGCTGTGTATGGGTGATTTTGGGCAGACAGCAATGTCGGACGTACGCTTTACTTTACGCGTCGTGATCGCATGCATGTCTAACGTTCAGGGAATTCCGGATTCACGGCATGTTTCTACACCACGGCTCGAGTCCTCCTACAGTGCTGTGGATGCTTCTTCGACGGACGTCGGATTAACTGCTTTCCTCCCTCTGCCAAATTGCACTTCAAAACAACCTATCTCTCCGAATTTTGTAACCCTTTTCTTAGCAAACACTGGCCCAGTGCCTTTGTTCATACCCTTGAGGGTCCGGAACTTCTGCAGGACAATTAGCACAATGTCTTCTTGTAAAAGAATTTTTCCACCAGCACGATCCTTCATGGAGATAGTTATGTCGGGCGTCTAGGATGCAAACTGAGGAACAGCCGTGCGTCGCGAGTATCTTCTGACGTTTACAGTACTATCGTTCTTTAGGTTTTCGTAATTTTTTTTTCCGTAACGTCTTCCTCTACTTGAAAATTATGGTGTTGAAGTTTGATCTGCTTCCGAGCAGAGGTTCTATTTCTAATGCGTTTTCAAAGTGTACCTTTAATTATGGGCTATCTGTACTTCAGAAACAGCACAGAATAGAACCTCCTGGAACAACAATTTGCTAACAACGATATACATATTGATCATATTCAAGAAATTAAATTCCATATCTCAACACTAATCGAGCACTAGACCACCCATTCATCGTCGAGACTTAACTCAGGGACTAATTTTTCCTTAAGAATTTCGAAGAATTACCAGCTTAAAACAGCTAACCCGCCAGCGAACACCCCCCCCCCCCCCCCCCCGAAGCTTCTCTTCTACCATTCTCTCTAAATTTGGCCACATTTATACCACAGAATTAATCTCGCACTATGCTATCAATTATCCAAACCTTCTCTTGTTGAAGTAACTTGTTACTCATCTGCACACTATCACGTAAGCAGCTGTAACCACATTAACGTAAAGTTCGTGGTCTTGCGGTAGCACTCTCGCTTCCCGCAAATGGGATCCCGGGTTCGATTCTCGCCGGGGTCATGGATTTTCTCTGCCTCGTGATGACTAGGTTTTGTGTGTCCATCATCATCATTTCATCATCAATGATTCGCAAAACGCCGACGTGGCATCAACTAAAAAGGACTTGCAATACGGCGGCCGAACTTTCCCGCATGGGGTCTCCCGGCCAACAGTGCAATACGATAATTTTGTTTCAATGTAAGAATGGAGGTAAGGTAGCAGTTCACTTTGAAGTTTTGTTTTTGTTTTAAATGAGATTTTCTTGTAGTTGTAAACAGTTGCAAATACCTGTTATTATTAAGGCTTCACTTTATTTTTGAGCATTCATATGAACGCCGATCTGATCCAAATATTTGCTCAAACATTCACAAAAAAGCAATAATATCTCTGAGACAAGTATGTCATCTCATTGCTTAAATATCTTCGTACGAAGCACGAGTTTTACAGCACAAACATGAAATTAACAGTCTGCCGTGTCGGTTGGTGTATTTAGCTATATCCAGTGAGAACTAAGTGATGTGTAGCTATTGGCGGTCTCAGTGGTAGCTGCTAGATCGATAGTAATTACAAGACCGCCCATGCGGTCGTAGAAACAACACACTTCGTTTGAGTACTCAAATCACCACATAAACATTATTGATATCGATACATCAAAGTGTTTTTCTATTGTCTTTTCAAAGGCCCAATAATCCGCTTCACACGATGAGGCAGTCTTGCAACTCGCATGTACACCATCTGAAGGGGAACCTGGAAAGATTCGAAGACCGGTTCCAGGAATACTCGAAGATTAAAAAAAAAAGGCTGGCTGCAGTTATCAGTATCTATACTGATTCCACCCGGATTTTTAAACATCCTAATTGATTAACTCAAGTTTAATCCAGTTCGAACTCTTATGTTCTTGAGACACGAGTTACTAAATCGGCTGTGTGACATGTGTTAACGAATGATCCCTTATAGTATAAAGTTTCTGTTTTGTTCCACGAAATTTGTGTTAAGTGTTAAATTAGTTAGCTTCTGAACAAATTTTAGTCGGATGTGAGATATCACTTTCTAAAGACAAATGAAAAGTTAGCCACTTTATTGTGAATAGCAGAGTAATCATGTAGATGTAGATGCAGATGTAGTTGATCAAAACCATAAGAAATACCTTCCAACATTATACGTTAATTGTTTGTAGTATAGGATTCTTTCTATTTCACAGCAGATATTGGCTAAAGTAAGATGAATTTCTAACAAAGATAGTAACAAGGTTGCAGATTTTGCAAGATCATTGGACACAAACTTACCATTAGGATGGCTTTAGTTATATAACGTTCTGGCTAACGTTTTTTGAAGTTATTATCAAATTTTATGGATAGAATAGAAGAAAATATGTGGAGCCTACCACTAACAGTAAAAAGAAGGAAATTATATACTTTTAATTTGCCCACATGACAGTACAGAACATTTAAAGGCATACGAGGCACCCACTAGCTTTCCATCGTGTTTCTGTGTGGGCATCTCTTCAGAGATGGTTGAGGGACTCAGCTGTTCGATACATAGTGTCAAATGAAACACCTTTCAGCCGTCTAGTTTCCAAACGTACTTATTTCACTGCCAGTTTCGGCTATTTACTACGCCATCTTCAGGCCCCTGACCTACGTCTATGAAGATTCCACCTCGGTTTTCCTCAAAACAAGGATCAGCATTCGCACACTGGTACCTGTAGATCCTTCAGTCTCGTTGATCTGGTCACGTACGGTTCCTGAAAATTTTCGTAAGTGAACTAGAGAATGCATGTTAAATTAAAGGATGAAGAGGAGAAAGTGAGCCGTTCGTGGCTCATGTTCCTGCCATATCTCATTTGATATCCTGTTTTTACTGTACTACCACGTCGTTATGTTAATTTCAATTACTGGTGTCACTGAGTTGCCACATTGTATGCCTGTGAGCGGCAGTTGTGGCGCTTATCGGTATAGGCAATGGCATATTATCTTTGCCACTGCTATTACTTCCCGGTTGTCATGTGTTCAGGGTGAGTTCGGATCTGCCAGTGAGTTGGGAGGCGCTAGAAGTACAGTTCGGACCTGATGGTGTTTGACTTAGGACGCGGCAGATGTTCAGTCGGGGCCCGGCTGCAGTGAGGTCCGGAGAGCCATGACTCGTCCGATGGTTGCCGATACATATCACTTGAGTGCGGACCACCTTGGTTGGTCGTCGGCCGATCGTCTTGTCAGACGACGTGTATGCTGGCCGGCGATCTCTTATGGGTTGCCTGTGTGTGCCGACTCGTGATTCGTCCTTATTATGCACAGTCGCTGCCGTTCGTATTGTCTAATCCTTCATGCAAGTGTTCGTGAAACTGTGTGTATCTTGTGATGTCGACTGCTCAGTTATTGTAGTGCTGTCTCCGTGCTGATGTGTGGCAGTCGGTCGGTTGCGTTCAGCAGCGAGGAGATCTAGATGGAGCATTGTTTGGCCGGGCCCGTTGGGGGTCTCCGCCCAGTGTCGGAGTGTGTGGGGCTATTCCCATTGCTACAAGGTCCGTGGCTCATCGACCCTGGACACTAAAGTACAGTTTGGATTTAATGTATCAGGAAGTCAAGTGCTGGTCGAGTGGAGCGCAAGTTGCCTTATCGATGAGGCCGTTGACTGTCTGTTGGTTGAGTGGTCGTCGGATCGAGAATTTTTGGGCCGACTGCCTGCCTCACCTAAGTGAACTTTAGTATTTCAAGTGCTGGCTGACCCCAGAAACTTCGGAGAACTCTTACCTGGACTGCCTTTTCTTATTTTCTGTTGGGTGTATTTGTATGGCTCATAGCAGATGGTTTTGAATTAAGGTTGAATTGTTTTTAGTGTTGTTTTAAGTCATGGGTCCTCAGTCGCTTTAAAGTTAATATTCCTTGTTTGTCAAGTGTTAGATTGTTTGGGCCTTCAGTCTGTTTAAAATGATGCTTCAAGTCAAAGCCTTGGGCCTTCTGCCTACTAAAAATTATTTTAGTTGTGTTTTAAGTTATGGGCCTTCAGCCGTTTGAAAATTAAAGTTCCTTGCTTGTCAAGTATTACATTGTTTGGGGCTTTCAGCCTAATTTAAGCAGGCTTTTTTGTTTAGATTTATTTTGCCTTGAGTTTTAAGTCATGGGGCCTTCAACCGTTTTTAAGGATCTTTGTTTTTCGAGAATCAGACTGTTTGGGGCCTTCAGCCTAATTAATGATAAGGCCTTCTTTTTTTTTCTTTTGCTTAATTTTACCTTGAGTCTTAAATGATGGCCCTTCATCCGTCTTTAAATTAAGGTTGTTGCTTTTCAAGTTCTAGATTTTGGGCCTTCAGTCAAATTGTAGAACTTAATTAACGTGAGGCCTTCTGCCCTCTAAATATTCTCTTTGGCATCTGTATTTTTAGTTAGTGGCTTTTAGCCGCTTTTTTAAAAAATTAAAAAGGTTGTGTCCTTAAAACATTAGATAGTGTGGCGTATTCAGCCGGTAACTAAGTTCACGAATTTGTACTGTAATGTTTCGTCAAATAAATAAAGCTATATGTGTTGGAGTGTAACTGATAGCCCCTCATTTTGGCCCCTTTCCACAATTCGTACTACCTGTCCTGCCCTGTGGGTTTAGCAGGGAGTTTCAGAAGGTTAACGTTTAACGATGCAACGACGAAAACGTCATTAAAAACGGATTCGGATGGGGGAAGAAGATCGGTCCTTTCCTTTTCAGTGGAACAATACCAGTATTTATATTCAGCGATTCAGGAATATCACTGAAAACCTAAATCAAGTTTTGCTTGACAGATGTATGAAAGAAGTGTAACCGTTTTACCTAATCGTTAGCATTCTACCATTTATTCCACTAAGCTGACACCCCTGTGCTTGCTGTTGTCGGGTTAGTAGCTCTTCATTTGGCTTCGCAAAGCTGAGCACAACCAGCTCCAGCATTCGTACCAAGGGAACATCCATGGGAGTACCAGGTATCGAACCCGGGTTCTCAACATGCCAGCTAGGCTGACAACTCACCTATGTAGACGGATGCGACTTTTGCACAATGAAGGATGTTTTGTACATTACGCAGCGGTAACACATTCCAGTTTCTCGACTGCGAATAGAGTGTTGAACAGAATTGTTAAAAACGTAAAATCTGTCCACATTACTACATTGTTTGGGGTTTGTGACAGTCTTGTATTCTTTTTGAGCACAAGGAAGTGATATTATTTCCGTATACGTATGTATTACGAATTATTTTCATTGAACACATGAACATCTTTAGGTTGAGATGAGGACTCCCGAACTGAGCTGTTGTAATTTTAATTATTTAGTTTCAGCAGAGTGTTAATACTGTTGCACAATGTTCAAGAAACACATTTAAATTTGTGTGACGTTTGGTTCTAACATACATTCAAGCTGCAATACTACGGATTAAAATGTTTCTTGTTGTCAGTGTTTCCTTCGTGTTCTTTTAAGCGAGCCAGGCAAATTATTGTTCAAGGAAGTGTTTTAGCCGGCCGCTTTGACCCAGCGGTTCTAGGCGCTTCAGTCTGGAACCGCTTGACCGCTACGGTCGCAGTTTCGAATCCTACCCTGGGCATGGATATGTGTGATGTCCTTAGGTTGGTTAGGTTTAAGTAATTCTAAGTTCTAGGGGACTAATGACCTCAGATATTAAGTCCCATAGTGTTCAGAGCCATTTGAACCGTTTGAACCATTAAAGTATGTGTACATATCGTGTCTGTTCTTTCGGACATGTCCAGAAGAAAATAAAAGAAAGTTCTCAACATGTATTGTAAGACTTCGGGCTGATCAATTAATTTCCTTTCTGTCCGCAGGAAGCATATTAGAAATGAAATCTGCTGAACTGACAACAATGTGGACGACGAACGCTAATTGCCACCACAACGATGGACGATCTTTCGCTTCTCAGTGCGGAGGATGCCCCACTCATTTGATTCATGGACACTTGAAAATTACTAATGATACACTGCCGTCCAGCCAAGTTTTCCGGCAAGGTGCCAGCTATCGGTCGACGGCCGAGCAAAGTGGTAAAGAGGTAGCAGACACCGGAATAAGAAGCTGTCAGGCAGTGCCATCACGTTCGACAACCGTCTGATATTGCACTGACGGTAGAGGAGTGTTCATTTGCCCTTCATGTTGCAGGTTCGATATGATGGTGACCATCCCAGCGTCTATTCATTAAGAAGATTTTGAAACTTCTGTCGCTGAGGAGTTGTGCTGAGTTGCGTTCTTTTGGCTGTGGTTGTGGTGGTGTAAGTTCCGATGGGGCCAAACTGCTGAGGTCATCGGTCCCTAGGCTAGTACACTACTTGGTCCAACTGAAACTAACAGCTAAAGACAACACACAGACCCAAAGACAACAAACAGGCCAATGTCCGAGGGAGGACACTGACCACCGACAGGGGGAGCCTCGCGAACAGTGACAAGGCGCCACAAACCGTGTGGCTACCACGCTCTCAGTTGGTTGTGAGTCGGGCCGAGTAGAGTTAGGTCGATCGCCGTACTAGTTAAATTGCCACAAGCATACTGAACTTTTATACAGCGTGATCCGACTTAATGATTCGGTAGGTCGCATGTGTTGAAATTCTCTCTGATGAGCGTTCGGGTTTATATTTGGTAATTATTCTGATACATAAATTTTATGGTAACTAGAGAGAGTAGTTAACGCTTAGAATTGTCTTGTTTTCATTTGACGATGTTACTTCGTAACCGTGCGGATTTGTTTGTGTCAGTGGCAGTTCATATTTAATTCTTTTCACCATGTGCATTCAGATTTGTCTATTGTACTACCGAAATTTAATATTCTACTTCGGTTGGAGGCAGACTGCATGCCGGTCATGTATTCTGTATTGTACTTGTAGAGGCAAATGGGTCACGCCATTGAATCTGAGTACCTGTATTATTTATGTTAGTCACAGGTTTCGGTATGGATCACGAACAAACAAAGAAGCAGGTTAGAAAATTGTTAGATTTCTTTACTTGAAATAAAGCCTTGGGTGTTAGATATTTTAATGATCTTAAGAAATTGAAAGGCGGAGGGGAGAGAAAGGAAACTAAAGAGAAGGAGTTCATAATACCAACTGCATCATGACAATATGCGGAAACGCCTGCGACGAGTGCAAATGTGTGCTGGACCAGTGTGCTCGAACCAGGGATTTCCTGTTTACCACACAGTGGGTTAACCACTGGGACATATAAACACAGTGTTTACCGTTAATGCACAAACTATGTCAGCACGCTGTCCAGTAAACCCTCATTCCAATTAGTGCCACCTGCCCGCAGTCCCTATGCATCTCCTACACGTTATCTAAATTTGGATTCCCGCCATCTGTCGAACGATACTGTGAATCCGTACTGTAGGAGGAGTCATTGCCCATTGACGCAAATCAGTTATAAGAATATGTGGTGTCTGCCCTTTCGAACATGTCCCAAAGAACAATCACCAAGCATTCGTCTAATTTGATATTAAATTGTTCCCTTTGATTTTGCAAATGTGTACTGTTGTTGGTTGGTTGATTTGGGGGAGGGGACCAAACAGGATGGGGAATGAAGTCAGTCGTGTTCAAAATGGTTCAAATGGCTCTGAGCACTATGCGACTTAACTTCTGAGGTCATCAGTCACCTAGAACTTAGAACTAATTGAACCTAACAATCCTAAGGACATCACACACATCCATGCCCGAGGCAGAATTCGGACCTGCAACTGTAGCGGTCGCCCTGTTCCAGACTGGAGCGCCTAGAACCGTACGGCCACTGCGGCCGGCGAAGTTAGTCGCGACTTTTCAGAGGAGCCATCCCGGCATTTTTGAGTCCCGTGTGTGTACCGTTGTATTTTATATGTATCAGTGGAGGCAAAGTTGTTTTGAATGCACAAAGGTAGATCCACTGCCTTGTGGCTGATTTGTGAGTGCAAATTTGTCATATGACGGCGTGATGGAGAACGTGGCTATTGTTTGAGATAAATGTTGATGGTGTTGTGACAGAAACCAACCACAAATTTACTTTCAGTCCCTTTATTCAAAGGGTACCGTTACTGTGGTGTCACCGCCAGACACGGCACTTGCTAGGTGATAGCCTTTAAATCGGCCGCGGTCCGGTAGTATACGTCGGACCCGCGTGTCGCCACTATCAATGATTGCAGACCGAGCGCCGCCACACGGCAGGTCTAGAGAGACTTCCTAGCACTCAGCCCAGTTGTACAGCCGACTTTGCTAGCTATGGTTCACTGACTTCTACGCTCTCATTTGCCGAGCCGATAGTTAGCTAGCCTTCAGCTACGTTATTTGCTACGACCTAGCAAAGCGCCAGTATGCGTACTATTGACATTGTAAATCATGTACCATAAAGAGCGACGTTCGTCATTAATGGATTAAAGTTAAGTATTCCACCAGCTACGTCCGTTTTTCTCAATTCTAATTCCCTTGTCATGTTCCAGACCTAACGCCAGCCTGCGAGAGCTAAAACGCGTGCATTTCGGCCTCTTTTACTATACGGTTGGCTCTCCTGCCAACCACAACAGTTACCGGTTTAGAATCGTTGTGATTCATCCTCAGACCGTTTACACGCTTTCTTTATGACATGTGTCGTGTTTTTTACGGATTAATTGTCTTAAAATATAATTAATACATAATTATAAACACGCCACACACAGATGCTTGCGTTACAGATTTTCGTTACATGTGACTTATGTGAAATGACCATTTGGAGTGTTTCTTTTCATAACATTCGTCCCACAGATGTGAATACATAGATGTTTGAGTGCCTACAAGACGTCAATCAGAAATACCTTAACCAGGCGTCGTTAATATACGTCTATGGGGACAGCTAAAAATGTGTGCCCCGACCGTGACTAGAATGGCGGATCTCCCGCTTACATGGCAGACGCTCTATCCAGATGAGCCACCGAGGGCCCAGAGGCTAGTACGACTGCAGGGACTTATCCCTTGCACGCTTCCGTGAGACCCATTTACCAACTGTCCACAACCTACATTCGTAGTGTTCCCAGTAGATATTTGCCCATTCACTTACTATTCGCTCCTGACCAAGCTGACGAGTCCCGTCCGGGTAGCCCTTAACTAAATGAAGAAAGAACAGATACCATTGATGACCGTGCTACTTCTCTAGAATAAAATGAAAATTAAATCGAAACCCTTAGCTATCGTCGGCTTATTCTGGCGAGCGACTGAAGTAATTTCAGATTCTTTGATTTATTAGCTTGAGTAACTTGACCAATTTACCTGCAATAACTGATATTCATCAGTTATTGCAGGTAACTTGGTCAAGTTACTCAAGACAATAAATCAAAGAATCTGAAATCGTATTGTGTGTCTTGAAGCAGTTGTCATTGCCAAAACTTATTTATATAGAGCATCTCCATATTGTTCATTAAGACATTTTGAGTTTGTAATTTTTTCGACTAGCAAATCTTTTTTTGTTGAATCTACGTGACGAATCTCTTTGACTACAGGCCGGATGTAAATCTTGGAGCAGCGGTCAAGTGAATCCTTTTAATTTTTCTAAGCTTGGTTTAGTTTGAGTTAATGATTCTTCCGTTTATTCGACAAATTATTTCAGCCTGTTCGAATTTAATGCAGTGCTTGTTTTGGTGTACAGTTTAAAGCAGCCGTTACTGTTCATCTTCTTTTTCTTTGGCGTTTTTTAGGCCTGCTGGCAGGGTGGGCTGAGTGGACTTGCTGGTTCCATCTTGGTCGATGTCTGAATGAAGATTTACGGCATTCGGGTCGTTGTGCAGATTGTCGGCTTATCGTTGTCTAGATCGTCTCTCGGGTCTCTTTCCCATGACTTTCACTATGGCTGCTGCTCGGCAACGGTAACGTCCTTCGCATGCTGCAAATGTCAAAACCATTGCAGACAGCTTTCTCGCATTTTCTACTGGATCGGTGCTACCCCGAAAAGTTTCCTGAATACGTCATTTGAGAAATGTTCCAGTCGAGTGATGCCATTGAGCAAAAACCATTGCAGACAGCTTTCTCGCATTTTCTACTGGATCGGTGCTACCCCGAAAAGTTTCCTGAATATGTCATTTGAGAAATGTTCCAGTCGAGTGATGCCATTGAGCGGTGCTTGGCTCGTTTTCCCGCCATCATGTATTTTGACCCTGTTTTCAACGTACTTCCACCTCACTACGTTAATTTAAATTACTACTGTCTATGAGTTGCTGCTTTTCCGGCCCATGACCAGTGATAGAAGCGGGTTTCGATATATCCCTTCTCGTAGTACCTTTTCTCAACTGCTATTACATCCCGGTCGTTGTCCGTCGCAAGGAGTTTGCGTCGCCGAGTTCGGGTCATGAGTTCGGGTCTGCCAGTCAGTTGTAATGTGCCTGGAGCGCAGTTCAGACCTACTAGTCGCTGAGCTCCAATGAGGCACTAGTGCAGTCGGGTTGGAACAGCAGTGAGGTCTGCGTCGACATGACTCGCCCGATCATTGCCGCCACGCAACACTTGAACCGAGCCACTGTCTTGGTGGATCGTCGGTCGGTCGTCCTGCCAGACGATGCGTTTCGGCTCGCCGACCGTTCATGAGTCTGCTGTGTGTGTGTGTGTGTGTGTGTGTGTGTGTGTGTGTGTGTGTGTGTGTGTGTGCATGTGTGTGTGTGCATCGACTCCCAGTGTGTCTTCGCATGTGCTTAGTTACTTTTGGGTATCGTTGAGGTCTTCGTGCAGTGTTGGTCAGGTAGTGTGTGTAGTTGGCCATATGTCTACTAACGACTGTTTGAGATTTTGTCGGCTTTCTGCGTCGAGTCGGTCGGTTGCTGCGGACCAGGGAAGTTATCTCAGGGCGGAGCAGTCGGCTGGGCCCGCTGGCTTTCGCTGCGCATTGTCGGAGCGTGTGTGGAGCTGTACGGTCACTACGAGCTTCGTGGTTCACCGACCCAGGACGTCAAAGTTGAGTAGTGGATTCAACTACCCAAGCCAGTCCATTCATGTTGCGGCGGTTCGTTTCAGTAATTCGCTGTTGGGGAGGTTTTCCTGTGAGCAACACCGAGTGTTCCGACTGCTGAAATTTAGCCGCCATGCGGTGCAGTTAAGTATATTGGTCGACTCTAATTCGAGTGCACCAGTGGAATTTTCTGCCTTGTGACCGTTAGTGTTCTGGTTACCAGCCATCGCCACTAACTTAATATTAGGCAGCGTCCTTTCCATGCCTGTTGTTGTTGTTGTCTAACTTGGTGTGTAATTTTGATAGCTAATACATACGTCATTGTTGATTATGACGTTCGTGACCTTTTGTGTTTGAGTAGATTGTTGGGAAGCAAGTCGTTTTGTCGGTCGTCCGTGGCTGTCGCCTGGTTGGGTTCCGACGGATCGAGTGTATTTGGGCTAACCACCTGTCTCACCTAAGTGAACGAGGGCTGACCGACCTCCCTGGAGGCTTCTGAGTGCCGTTGTCTTACTGTCTTTTGTACCGGTGTTAAATTACTTGTTTTCAGCTACATCAAATTGAAGTCTTATAGTTACACTTTTTTTTTAATTTTGGAAAAATAATTGTGGGCTTGCTGCCTTTATTCTTAAAATTATGTTTTAAGCTTAAAAATTGCGGCCTTCGGCCTTAAAAAGATTATGCTAATATATTATAAAATTTTTTAACTTAATTGTGGCCTTCAGTCATTTGTATTGCACCTTGCATATGTTTGTTCTATCTACTTTGCCTTGAGGTTTTCCACCTAGCTGTGATATATGTATTTATAGTTATTTTATTTGTTATTTTAACTGCATTTTTATCTTGTTGATGTTTAAGATTTTTTGTTTGGAGGCCTTAAGCCATAAAAGAGTTGCATTTGGTAAAGGTTCGGCTGGGTGCCGCTTTTGTTGTAAATGTGTTATTAAATTACAATAAATTACAATTAGAAGGTGAAGCTGACCTGAACCTTATTTGTGCCTTTCCACAATCCCAATCACCTATTCTGCCCAGCGGGTTTAGCGGGCATTTCAGCTACCCGTCTAATCAATTTAGTCTCCATCAGCCCCAATCGTCTTTCTGTCTCTTTTGTAGCTGGCCAACACTCGGTGTCATAGAGAGCAACAGGACGGAAGACAGGTGACGCCTGTTCGCCACGACATCCACCTGTCTGCGTCCTTACGTTGGTCTCGTCTGTAAGATGGCCGTCGCTAGATGTTGCAAAAACGAGATACTGAAGTTTTTCTACTCATATCATATCTTCTCCGTCAACGCTAATGGTTGCAATTTCTCGCAGGTCTGATGTTATTGTTGAGTTTTCTCTTTGTTGAGCTGCAGACCACATCGCGCATTCCACTCTTGTCTTTGGTACTGGAGATCAAACCTGTTCTCTACAACCAACATGATATCATCAGCATAGAGAGGTGTCCATGGTAGCAGCATGTGCAGTTCGGATGTGACAACGTCCTTACCAAGAATAAACAGCAGGGCTGATAAGACCGAGCCATGGAGGAATCATCCTGTTAAGCGAAGGTCATTTCACGCTCCTGCTGCCGCTTGGACATAGCTCCCCGGTTATACATACAGAAGCCGTAGCCAGTTGCCAAATTCTCCGGAATGCCGTTGTCTCGGAGCGCTGACCAGATTTTATCATGTGGTACCTGATCGAAAACCATTTCGAGGTCTCAAAAAGCAAGGTGCAGTGGCTTGTTCTTTTCGCTGTATCTTTCAACCAGCAGCCGCGCTGCATGGATGGCGTCAGTTATGGTATGGCAGAAGGTGTAAAGGAATGGTAAGGTGCCGGGCTAACACGAATTTAGACAACTTTTAAGACAAATTTATTAAAAAACAATTCTTTCTCAATAGTTACAAGTAAACATTGCGGAAACTCTTTATTTTTTTACCAGAAAATGTACCTTTTAAAACACTAACTCCTAGTTAATAATATTTACAACGATCCAACATGAACTGTAAAATACCGGCAATACAGTAGTGCTAAATTTGAGCCCATAGCAATTATAACATCAATTAAAAGTTTCAACTTCAGCTCGATAACTATCCACAATAAAAAAATTTCAAATGTCCCAAGTTACCATACAAATTCATCCAATAACCTTTAAACAAATTTATAACAACAAACTGACAGCAGATCGAACCTAAAAACAGTATGCAAATAAAGCCAGTTTAACAAAAGCACTTGAAATACACAACAAGAAATGACGGTGGGACCCCTTACCTCAAGTTTTGTACGCACGAGTTTTTCTCGTGCTGCAAATACAGATTTGCACATCTACTGATCAGGTGTACCGAATAATTTCTAAATACGTTTAGGTGCAAAACTCCTTCAGATGAATGACAAATTAAGAGACGTCAACTCTTCAATTACTCAACAACAAATATTCAACTTTACAGTTCACCCGATACTACCTCAGTGGATTTAGAGAGCCGTAATCTCGCACTCTTATTTTATTTCACATGTCACTCTTGCTCACACTTCCTGGCAATACATTACGCGCATCATTAAATTGACGTGATAAGATGTGAAACATAAATTAGTTACCGCATTTTCCACACCTTCATACAAATAATTGGCCGCACTGGAGCAAGCTCAATGACAAACTTGTAATACAAAGAGTTAAAACAAACAAATGACGAGTCCCGAAACAATGGAAGTTATGGAGACCTACAAGGGGAGTCTCAGTTACAATTTGCCAATTACAGTTTCAATATCACAACCACACAAATGGGCAAGGACTCAATAATAAAACAACCCAGCTTTACCTGGGGTTATCTAGTCCTCGTGTGTCAGTGCAACCAGGGCGCAGTGACAGTATAGAGGGTGCGTAGCTTGAATCTAAGCAAATGAAACTTGTTTAAAACGCCAATTATTTTAAAAAAGTTCCTTCTCACATTAAACACGTATCATCATTCCACAGTCGCAATACCAGATCGGATACGTCTAGCATCTTGGCTGTACCTTTACATAACACAAAATCTTTCTCCGTGACATTCTCCATCTCAGCAATATGACTATGGAACGTGCTCCCCCGTGATCTGCGTCTTATCCAGAACCACTCAACATTCAAGAGGGAACTCAAAACTTACATATTAGGGACGGTATAGCCACCACTGTTGTGCCCCTCTCATCTCTTTCTTTCTCCTCCCCATCACATCTTCGAATTTTACCATTCTATTTCTCTTCCTCTAACCTGTCTACCTCTTATATATCTCTTTCACCCCATTCTATCGTCTTATGTCTCTGCTCGATGAGAATAACTCACAAGCTCCCAGCTAACAATAGGACTGACATTCACAAAAGAAAAGCATGCTTACTTTCAAATACATAGTCAATACTATTATTATTATTATTATTATCATTATTAGTCTTGATAGTTATAATTATTTTTTGATTGTTATAATTATCGTTGTACTGCTGTTATAATCTCTATTTCTTTTCTTTAACGTAAATACTGTATAATACGTTATATGTCCTTAATGTTCTGTAGAAATTGTAACTCGTTCAATCTGAGTATGCCTGGTTAGGTATAAGAGAGGGCTTGAAGGCCTTAATCTTGCCAGGTAAAATAAATGCATAAATAAATAAATAAATAAATAGTGGTATCCTTTAATAGTAACATTACTCAATGTAACCCTCTTCAGCCGCAGTGATCGCATATAGTCTTGTCCTGAGGCTATCAAAAGCACTTTTAATAACAACGCTGTCCATATGTGCGCATGTTCCTTCGATAGAGGTGCGTAGAGATGCAACATTATGGTGCCTCATCTTCTTCGTAGCTCTTTCGACTACGCTCTTAACATTGTTGCCGAGGGGCTCAAATCCGGGCTTTTAGAGGGCGAGAACTCATTTGACCGGAACATGTCAACGTTATCCGAGAGCCAGTTTTGAACTAAATTGCTCGTTCTCCTCTGCCCTCCGCTGCGGTCGCAGGTTCGAATCCTGCTTCGGGCATGGATGTGTGTGATGTCATTAGGTTACTTAGGTTTAAATAGTTCTATATTCTAGGGGACTGATGTCCTCAGATTTTAAGTCCCATAGTGCTCAGAGCCATTTTCTTTCATGTTACAATCCGTTGTCATTGCAGCCCGAGAGGTAGAGTTTGGAAAATAAAAGATTCCCCAGCCGGCAAGATCTAATATCATCGGGGTCAGTAAAGAACAAGAGGAGGGGGAGGATGGCCAGATAGGAAAGATAAAAAGAGAGGTGGCTTGTAGAAGTAAACGGAAGCAATGCCAGACTCAGCTCGGGCCCTGTAGTCGCCAACAGCGTACTCAATAGGTGTGAATCCCCGAGGGGGAGCAGAAGCTAATCTCTTAAATTTGAGTAGTCTTTGTTTGAATACCTTAGCGTAACAAGCACAGTTAAATTTTGTTTACACTGGACTGGCTACAGTCGTCTGTCATGCAAAATTGTGTACTAGACTGTTCATTTGTGCTGGCCGAAGTGGCCGAGAGGTTCTCGGCGCTACAGTCTGGGACCGCGTGACCGCTACGGTCGCAGGTTCGAATTCTGCCTTGGGCATTAACGTGTGTGATGTCCTTAAGTTAGTTAGGTTTAAGTAGTTCTAAGTTGTAGGGGACTGAAGATCACAGCAGTTAAGTCCCTTAGTGCTCAGAGTCACTTGAACCATTTTGTTCACTTGGGCACCTGCACGTTATCGCTCCACCATATCTCAGATCGTCCTGAGCTACTTCATTTAGGGCCCTACATGTTAACATTGAAGTCCAATTTATCATCCTCCTAGGTAAATAGTTCAGAGATGTACCAGTCAGTCACTCAAATTTCTTGTTCAGTAGAAAATAATATTAATAAGGCATTTATTTGTTCTAATGGATGTGGTTCATTTTTATACCATTTTCTATCACGTATTTAGTACCCATTTCAATTTATTTGACTGGAGCAGAGTTACCTTTATCGGTCTGGCTCACAGAATAATAAACCGGCTAACTGTGCAGGAGAGTCACTGTATTATTTTGTTGATGTTTTTTATGTAGTTCTAAATAACCATATGTTACTTTATATGAGTTTTGGTAACTTTCTTTATTCGCCGTATTAGTCCTAAAGGTATTAGGCGTCTTCAATGTTCTACTGCTTTACTATAAACCTTTTATAATGAAATATGGGTTACTTCCTGGCGGTACGTTGGCGTCATGTCAATTTTTAGACTGTTTAATAGTTCGGGATTTTGAATTAGCAGTTTTTTCTGTCCCTATCCCTTTACTTCGCGCAGTGGCTCTCGTATAAGCTCTACGTCAACACAACATCAGGTTTAAACTAAAAGTGTCTCAAAGTTACGCATTTTACCTCTATCCTCTAGAGTTCTCAAGGTGTCTTAGCTAAACACGCAGGTATATTCTAATACCGCAGTAGGATCGTATTATCAAGATAGGCAATATTAATAGCGTTTAATGTGGAATTGCTATAATATTCTGAACATCGTAGGTGGATTTCTCTACGACTACTGCAATTCAATGTGTTATGTAAAGCGATTACGGATTTTTCATTACACGAAGAACTAACCAAACAGTTTCTGTGCGGAAGTGAGAGAACTCGCTTGCTTGGCACATTGCTTACTACTACAGAGAACCTCAAATCGTATATCGTGACTTTCTGGATGCATTGACCAGAAAGTTCTGTTGATGTTTACATATTCCCTGACTAAGTATACGAAAAGAATTAGTTTCATCGATTGTCGATTATACTTTTTAATTTGTGTTTCATTCTTACGTATAATAAGAGGCACAATGTTAGGTAAGTGCCATAACCTTGTGTGTTATTCTTCCTTTGTCTGTCTGGGATTACGTAAAAATAACTGTCTGGGGTTTTGATTTAAGTAAGAATATTAACGGGGAGGGGGGCGGGGAGTGAATACTGTCCAATCTAACACGAATCTGCGTTTGGAGATAGTTAGGCTCATCTCCGAAGTAGCATCTCGACATCTGGTGCTTGAAACATATATCATGTTGTTCGATCAGATTGTCTGCCTACAGCTAGGGTGATGAACGGCAGTACGTGATAATGATCTCAGGCTATGCCACGTAAATCACCTACGAAGCCGGCCCGGTCACAACATTTGTATTTTACTCGCTCGTCGCTAATTTGCACCCTATGTATAAAACTATTCATAAATCTAGAAGCTTCAACAGTACTGACAGTACATGGGTAAGCGCAATGAAGGAACTGGAACTAACAGGTTTTAGTAACATGTCAGACCACACCTACTTCTATATCACAAAATAAGATATTGAGAGTTCCCGCGGAGTGGCTTTTAGAGACTTCGAGCCACCAAGACACCACTGGATTGATCGTAATTTGAAGAGAACTGTTGGAAGTTATCACTCTCCTTTGCTGACTCACTTGGAGAGTTAGAAGGAAAGAAAGACTCATTAGCCAACACACAGTTATCCGTTCGTGAATCTAAACGGGAAGCTCCATGATGCATTGACTCTAATGAACCTGAAGAGTAGTTTAATCTCTTCTTTAGCAACTTTTCTCCACGCAACACTGGTGATGCATATTCCTATTCGGTTATTTGTAAATTACCCGAAATTACAGCTCAAAATCTCGCTTGTATGCTACAAACAATGAATCATCTGTCATGTCTAAACCTTCTTGATTTACTCATTCGTTATCGAAGATTTAACACCATATTACAACATGGTAATTTGATCATCAGAAAAGTTATGTAAAAAATTGTTGTGAGCTACACAATAAAATTACCATGAAGAAATAAGAAGTCTCTAGTGGATAAATACATCATATGACCGGGTGTAGTGCGATTCCTGTTTTCATTCCATAACCTTTCAGTAGTGGGTTCATACATATCCTTAACAAGATTATGTGAAAAAGTAATATCACAAATTGAGTACGCCTTGATGCAAAACACCGTCGTTTTTGCTTATATCTTTATTATCCCAAACTAGTTTCGGCAACAAATATCACCATCATCCGAGGGGTTTTTACTCTAAAACATGTAGAAAATGGTATTGTTGTACTAACACAGTAAAACATTATTACATCTATACAAATCGTCTTTTGAAATATAGTTTTATATTGATACTTCTATACTACCTTTTTTATTGGATGCTACAGCACGTTTTAAGTACTGGTTGGCTCTGATCACTATGGAATTTAACATCTCAGGTCAACAGTCCTCTAGAACTTAGAACTACTTAAACCTAACTAACCTAAGGACATAACAAACACATCCATGCCCCAGGCAGGATTCGAACCTGCGACCGTAGCGGTTGCGCAGTTCCAGACTGAAGTGGCTGGAAACGCTCGGCCACCAGCGGCCGGCTTTTAAGCTATTATTGGCTCTCTTTTTGACATATTTTCTGTGCTATTTTTTACTTCCCTCTTGCCGTATTATTATTTAGTAAACATCATGTCATCTGCAACCATGTGAGCGGCTGTTAGTAAACACATCCTGAAAGGTGAACTTCGTACGTCCGCAGTATATACTTGGGTTGTGGTAGTGTTGTGGAAATCAGTTATTTTGGTATGTATTTAGCTGTTGCTTAGCTATTCGTGTACTCACGTCCGTAGATGGTGTGCGGCTGCTTTTTACACAGAAAACAAAACTATTATACTTTGTTTCTGATCCAGAATATCACACCATCTTGCTGTTCGTGTGTGTCGCGAGAGGCATACCTCAAGTGGCGACAAAGGCTATGAAAAACTGTAGCACGAATTACGACGACTTCGGTTCATTATTTATGTGTCTGTGTGAGATGGGGTAGTGATTATCTTGCGTGTGCGTGCTTTCTGTTCTGTGTCCTTGGTCAGTTCTCTCAGAGCGGTAAAGAGTGTGTTAATGCAAAATGTTGTGTTTTTTTTTATTACATTTTCCCCTTCAACTAAAGCCTTTTGTATGTGGTAATTTTCTTCTATCGTTAGTTGTCGGCACAGACTGTTTCTGTTTCTCAGAATGTGTAGATCGTTTTCGATATTAGTGGGGTTATGGTTTTCGTTCATTAGATGTTCTGCGAAAGTTGAATGTGTGCTGTCACTTCTTAGATCTCTCATGTGCTCTGTGTACCTCGTTCGGAAATTTCTGCTTGTTTGTCCTGTGTAGTGGGCCTGACAAAAATTACAAGTGAATTTATATATTCCAGCGTTGCTGAATGAGTCTGAGGTTTTTCTGACTGGTGTTAGTCTTCTCTGAACTGTATTGTTAGTTCTGAGTGTTATTGAGATCCCTTGCTTTTTTAAGATGTTTCGTAGTCTACGTGATATTTTGTTATTGTATGTTAGTGTGTACCATCTCTCTCTTTTTTATGAAGTGGTGTGGTCTGCTGTGTTGTCTGTGTGTGCTGCATGTTTCCGTTTTACCTTGTTGTTGAGTTTGTTTATGATGTCTGTTTTGAGAACGTTTTCAACAACAGTTTGTTTGATTATGTTTAGTTGCTGGGTGTAGTTTCCTGGTTTAAGGGGTGTTCTGTTTATCCTGTGGAGCATGTGTGTGGGACTGCCATATTAATGCATTGTTGGGGGTTTCGATGAGCTGCGAATGACAGTGCTTATGGAAGTGGTTTTTCTGTAGATGTAGAATTCATGTTGGTGGTTGTTTCTTGTGATTGTAAGAACCAAGAAATTTAGTTTCCTATTGTTTTCAATTTCCATTGTGAAGTGGACTTGTGGGTGTACTGCGTTGATGTTACTGTGGAGCTCTACTAACCTGTTATGAGTTTCAGCTACAAGACACATTATGTCAGTAGATTATTTTGTACACTCCTAGTCTTACGATGTTATTGAATATTGTGTTCTCTGTATGGTCCAAGAAAATGTTGGCTAAGATTCCACTGATGGGGGACCCCATGGGAAGCCCCACTTGTTGCAAGTAGAAGTTCTTGAAAGTAAAGTAGTTTTGTTCAGTGATAAGTCTAAGGATGGATGAGATTTCATTTATGTATGCATCTGTAAATTTCTTGCAATTTAGCTCTTCTTCTATAATGTTTATAGTTTCTTCTGTGCTTATGTTTGTGTTCATGGACGCTATGTCAAAAGATGCGAGTTTTGCTGTTGGGGGGATGTTGACATTCCTAATTTTCTCTATCATGTCACCTGTGTTTCTGATGCTTCTGTTGTTTGTGTGTGTGTGTGTGTGTATGTCTTCTGTAGGAATGTGTGCATGAGCCTCCGTATAAGTAAGATAGGGTTTTTCTGAAATCAACCACTGGCCTGACTGGGATGAGGGGTTTGTGGACCTTTGACAGACTTGTGAAGAGTGCAGATTTAGGTTTTTTGAGTCATTCTTTTTGTCTGGTTCTGTGTCAACCTGTGTGCGATGTTTATAGGACATTCTTTACATTTCTTTGGATTCTCAACAGTAACGTCAACACAGTACAGCCACAAGTCCTCTTCACAATGCAAATGGAGAACAACAGGAAACTAAATTTTTTGAATTTTACAATCTCAAGAAACAACCACCAACAAGAATTCTCCATCTACAGAAAATCCCCATCCACAAGCAGTGTTATCCATAGCTCATCCCACCACCTAAAAGTACATAAATGTGCAAGTTTCACACACATGGTCCACAGGATAAACAGAACACCTCTTAAAGCAGGAAACTACACCCAGGATCTAAACATAATCAAACAAATTGCTGTTGAAAACGACCTCAAGAGAGACATCATAAACAAACTCAACAACATGGTAAAACGGAAACATGCAGCACACACAGACAACACAGCAGACCACACTACTTCATAAAACAGAGAGAGGTGGTACATACTAACATACAATAACAAAATATCACATAGACTATGAAACTTCTTAAATAAGCAAGGGATCGCAATAACATTCAGAACAAACAATACAGTTCAGAAAAGACTAACACCAGTCAGAAGAATCTCAGACTAATTCAGCAACGCTGGAATATATCACCTCACTTGTAATTTTTGTCAGGCCCACTACACAGGACAAACAAGCAGAAATTTCCGAACGAGATACACAGAGCACATGAGAGATCTAAGAAGTGACAGCACACATTCAACTTTCGCAGAACATCTAATGAACGAAAACCGTAACCCCACTAATATAGGAAACTGTCTACACATTCTGAGAAACAGCAACAGTCTATACCGACAACTAACGATAGAAGAAATTTACCACATACAAAAGACTATAGTCGAAGGGAAAAATGTAAGAAATAAAAACACAACATTCTGCAACAACACACAGTTTACCGCTCAGAGAGAACTAACAAAGGACACAGAACAGAAAGCGCACGCACGTAAAATATTCACTACCCCATCTCACACAGAGACATAAGTAATGAACCGAAGTCGTCGTAATTCGTGCTACAGTTTTTCATAGTCTTTGTCGCCACTTGAGGTATGCCTCTCGCAACACAAGCAAACAGCAAGATGGAGTCATATTCTGGATCAGAAACAAAGTGTAATAGTTTGGTTTTCTGTGTAAAAAGCAGCCACAAAGCATCAACGGACGTGAGTACACGAATAGCTAATAACAGCTACATACACACCAAAATAACTGGTTTCCACAACACTACCACAACTCAAGTATATACGGCTGACATACGAAGTTCACCTTTCAGTATTTGTTTATTAACAGCCACTAACGTGGTTGCAGATGATATGGTATCGCTAAGTAAAAAGACATCAAAAGAAAAGTAAAGAAGAGCACAGAAAATATGTCACAAACAGCGCCAATAATAGCTTAAAACATACTGTAGCATACAATAAATAAGGTAGTACAAAAGTATCAATATAAAACTATATTTAAGACGATTTGTAAAGATGTAATAATGTTTTAATGTGTTTGTACAACCATACTCTTTTCTGTGTGATTTAGATTTGGAAAGCCAACTCATGATGGTGATATTTGTCGGCAAATTAGTTTGGGATAATAAAGACATAAGCAAATACCACGGTGTTTTGTGTCAAATCGGTCACAGTTTGCAATATTACTATTTTTTTATGCAAGCACGGACCAATTGGAAGAGTTCCAAGATAGTATTATAGATTATGTAATATCTGTAGTGGTGGGTAAGTAACATCTGTATTAGTTAACTTCGGCGCAAAACCATTTGCATTTGGAGTGAGGGAGAAATAGGTATCTGTCTATCCAGGTGGGTATTCTAAACGAAATCGTTATTCATGGGGATTATCCGTCCCACATAGCGCATGTTTCAATGATTATCTTCACTGCATTATTAATAGATGCTTCCTTAACATCACAATATATGGCTGCTTGAAGTCATGGTTTGAATTAAAAATCCCGTACAACAGAGGTACCAAAATAACGTACCAAGTGAGCTTTACATTGCACTATTGGAATTCCTTGATATATCATTTCAATTAAAATACAATAATACTCATATCAACATTCTAAATTTATATTTCAACAAGAAACAGAATATGCAGTCATCAGTGAAATCCAAAACACACGTTAATTAAATAGTGCAAATATTACCGGTGCTCCCCGTAGCTCTGAGTGCAAAGTCTTTATCGTCTATCCAAGAACTTGTCAATATACAATATAGAGCCCTAGACTCGACTCGAGACTTTTTATGAGCGAAACTACTTGATAAATCTATAATTGAATATGAAGTGTAAGACGAAAAAAAGCCTTAGTACTGTTAACAGTAATACCAGCTACTGCTCCTCAGACGCTACTCTGATAAAAAGTGCCGTTCCCTCTGAAAATGAGATATAAATTGAGGTATGTGAGAAGACTAAAGTGCTTATATTCATTATATCAGCACTTTTGTTGAACAAGAAAGACATTTGTAGCACTTTTCCTGGAAAGTACCACAGCTCGATAGACGATGTTACGTATAATGCGACCACCTTCTAAGCATAACCCAGCGAAACATATACCCTGAAGAACAAAAGAAACTGCCTCATATCGAGTAGGGCCCCCGCGAGCACGCAGAAGTGCCGCAACACGACGTGGTATTAACTCGATTAACGTCTCACGTAGTGCTGGAGGCAACTGACTTCAATATTTTAATCAAAAGTTTCCTGTAGTATTAATAGACATAGTTAACTTAACTGTTAAGTCAATATATCTCACATGGCCTTCATCAATGGAAGCATTCGTATTTAATTCACGAATGTGGGATGTACACTCCTGGAAATTGAAATAAGAACACCGTGAATTCATTGTCCCAGGAAGGGGAAACTTTGTTGACACATTCCCGGGGTCAGATACATCACATGATCACACTGACAGAACCACAGGCACATAGACACAGGCAACAGAGCATGCACAATGTCGGCACTAGTACAGTGTATATCCACCTTTCGCAGCAATGCAGGCTGCTATTCTCCCACGGAGACGATCGTAGAGATGCTGGATGTAGTCCTGTGGAATGGCTTGCCATGTCATTTCCACCTGGCGCCTCAGTTGGACCAGCGTTCGTGTTGGACGTGCAGACCGCGTGAAACGACGCTTCATCCAGTCCCAAACATGCTCAATGGGGTACAGATCCGGAGATCTTGCTGGCCTGGGTAGTTGACTTACACATTCTAGAGCACGTTGGGTGGCACGGGATACATGAGGACGTGCATTGTCCTGTTGGAACAGCAAGTTACATTGCCGGTCTAGGAATGGTAGAACGATGGGTTCGATGACGGTTTGGATGTACCGTGCACTATTCAGTGTCCCCTCAACGATCACCAGAGGTGTACGGCCAGTGTAGGAGATCGCTCCCCACACCATGATGCCGGGTGTTGGCCCTGTGTGCCTCGGTCGTATGCAGTCCTGATTGTGGCGCTCACCTGCACGGCGCCAAACACGCATACGACCATCATTGGCACCAAGGCAGAAGCGACTCTCATCGCTGAAGACGACACGTCTCCATTCGTCCCTCCATTCACGCCTGTCGCGACACCACTGGAGGCGGACTGCACGATGTTGGGGCGTGAGCGGAAGACGGCCTAACGGTGTGCGGGACCGTAGCCCAGCTTCATGGAGACGGTTGCGAATGGTCCTCGCCGATACCCCAGGAGCAACAGTGTCCCTAATTTGCTGGGAAGTGGCGGTGCGGACCCCTACAGCACTGCGTAGGATCCTACGGTCTTGGCGTGCATCTGTGCGTCGCTGCGGTCCGGTCCCAGGTCGATGGGCACGTGCACCTTCCGCCGACCACTGGCGACAACATGGATGTACTGTGGAGACCTCATGCCCCACGTGTTGAGCAATTCGGCGGTACGTCCACCCGGCCTCCCGCATGCCCACTATACGCCCTCGCTCAAAGTCCGTCAACTGCACATACGGTTCACGTCCACGCTGTCGCGGCATGCTACCAGTGTCAAAGACTGCGATGGAGCTCCGTATGCCACGGCAAACTGGCTGACACTGACGGCGGCGGTGCACAAATGCTTCCCAGTTAGCGCCATTCGACAGCCAACACCGCGGTTCCTGGTGTGTCCGCTGTGCCGTTCGTGTGATCATTGCTTGTACAGCCCTCTCGCAGTGGCCGGAACAAGTTTGGTGGGTCTGACACACCGTTGTCAATGTGTTCTTTTTTCCATTTCCAGGAGTGTATTTTAAATAAGCAATCTAGAATAGAAGAAGACATTACTTACTTCAGTGGAACTGTCTTAAAATTCAGTTTCACCGAACACTCTGAGAGACGCAGCAGGTATAACTGTATACCACCATCCGACTATATTTCAGAATCTAGGAACAGACATTAGCTTACCGATAAATGTAGCAATAATATACTATCACTAAAAAAAGACCTGACGATTTATTTCACATAATCGTCAACATGCCTACGATTTAATGATTATTGTTTTCGTTGATCTTTCCGTTGAAAAGTAAGAATAGTATAGCATAGGTTTAATGACTGGCAATTTAAAGAACATAAAAAAAACATTTTAGCTAGAACCTATCCTACCACACTGAAGAACCAAAGACACTGGTACACCTGCCTAATATCGTGTACGGCTCCCGCGAGCACGCAGAAGTGCTGCAAAGCACCATGGCATAGACTCTACTGATGTCTGAAGTAGTACTGGAGGAAACTGACACCATGAATCTTCCAGGACTGCGCATAAGTCCGTAAGAATACGAGAGGGTGGACATCTCATGAGAAGAGAATGTTTGCAAGGCATCCCAGATAAGCTCAATAATGTTGATGTCTGGAGAATCTGGTGGCCAGTGGAACTGTTTAAGCTCAGAAGAGTTTTCCTGAAGCCACTCTGTAGCAATTCCGGACGTGCGGGGTGTCGCATTGTCCTGTCAGAATGCACAATGGACATTAATGGAAGCAGGTAATCAGACAGGATGCTTACATGGCACGACATTCCCCATCAAGACGTTCAGTAACTCTATCAGTCAATACCAAGCCAGATGTGGACCAACTCGTTATTGATTTCCTTGCTCAGTTCGTGAAGTTCTTTCTCTTGAACAAATCATCAAATTTCTCTGAAATTATAATCAGTTGTTTGTACGTCACATCTGTCGACTTCCGTTACATTCAGGTAATTATTTCGTGGTGCGCGTGGTTTCTTTCTGTGTGTTTTGCCACGATGTGGTTATCTCTTCATTATCTGGTGCTGGTGTTGTAGCTATCTAGTGTACCGATACTGCACGCCTCCCTGATTCTCCATTTTCCCTACACAGTTGGAACTACTTTCACTCCCTACGTTTAGGAGTGCAATACAACGCTCTGGCCTCTACTTTTCTTTTACACCATAAGGAGTTTGAGTTTGTCGAGAAAAGTCTGTTGAGAATGAGGCACAGTTCCCCAGTCAATAAAGACCATTCACAGCGAAGTGATGCCGGTATATCGTCTTTAAGATATGTTGTAAGAGGCGCCGTAAAAGGAATGATGGCTTCAGAAACATACAGGAAAGCGGCAAGGAAACTGGTACAATGATGTGTATTCAAATACAGAGATATGTTAACAGGCAGAATACGGAGCTGTGGTCGGAAATCCCATATAAGACGACAAGTGTCTGGTACGACCACTTCACCAATGTACCGTGAGTATCGGGAATCTGGCAAAACATCAATTCTACGACATCGCTGTGACCGTAAAGAGATCCTGCAAGAACGGAACCAACGATGACTGAACAGAATCGTTCAACGTGACAGTTGTGCAATCCTTCCACAAATTGCTGCACATTTCAATCCTGGGCCATCATTAAAAGTCAGGGTGCGAACCATTCAACGGAACATAATCGAAACGGACTTTCGGAGCCAAAGGCCCACTCGTTTACCCTTGATGACTGCACGAAACAACGCTTTACCCATCGCCTAGGCCTGTCAACACAGATATTTAACCAATGATGACAGGAAACATGTGGCCTGATTAGACGATTCTCCTTTTAAATTGTATCGAGCGGATAGACGTGTACGGGTGTGGAGGCAACCTCATGAATCAATGGATCCTGGCTGTCAGCAGCGAACTGTTCAAGCTGTTGGGGACTCTGTAATGGTGTGGGGCGTGAGCAGTTGGTGTGATATGGTACCACTGACGAGTCTAGATACGACTCTGACAGATGTCCCGTTCTTCTGAAATGCCTGGAAAAAGTATTTACAGAAGAACGGGAACTTGAGCTCGTTAACTTTGATGAGGCTGATTTCTCCATTCCTGGGTGCTCTTGGATGACAACTGACAACAGGAACAATTTATTTCATGTTTCTCCTGAAATTCTGTGTCAGTGTCAAAAGTTAGTGGAAGCACGAAATGGGCGAATCCGAAGAAGAGGAAGACGATGATATTAAATGATTCACTATACAAATAAGAGTTAGAAGCCATCTTAAGGAAAAAGAGGAAAAGAAATTCGCCAAAGAAGAAAGAGAAGAAAGAAATAATGTAGAAATATAAAGTTAGGATTGTAAAAATCAAAAGAAAGAGCCTGAAAATAAATTAACAAAAAGAAGGGAGAACTCAGAACTAATGGAAGTGACTCTGAGGTCTGTTATGACTGCGAATGTTAATACTGTGGGGATTTTTATTCGAAGTCAGTTGAAGGCTAGGTAACTTGTTTCATGTGTAAAACGTGGGTACAAAACTCAGGTGCGGCACTAGACTGCGAAGATAATGATGCGGTCCTAGTGTGTGAATTACGTGAACAGGCTTAAGAAGGGGACAAGGCGACGAATACTGTAATTAAAACATTACAGTCTCTTTAAACAAAATAAATGCAGAGTAAAAAATAAATTCTGCATTTCCAATAGTTTTGTGTGTGTTTTTATAACTTTTCCTTACCACCCCATTTTGCTCATGCCGTTTGCATAATGGGACAAATGACATACTAGCCTGTTTTCGAGTAAAAAGTTTTATTCTTTTGTTTTCCTACGATGTTATCGTATTTTTGTGATGCCTACTTTGTGATCTTCAGTCCGAAGATTGGTTTGATGCACCTCTCCATGCTACTCTATCTTGTGCTACCCTCTTCATTTCCGAGTAACTACTGCAACCCACATCCTTCTGAATCTGCTTATTGTATTCATCTTTTGATCTCCGTCTACTATTTTTACACACACATTCACTCTTCCCTCCGGTACTAAATTAGTGATCCCTTTATGTCTCATTAAGTAATTCACCAACGTATCCCATCTTCGCGTCAGGTTGTGCTACAATTTTCTTTTCTCCCCAATTCTATTCAGTACATTCTCATTAGTTACGTGATTTACCCATCTAGCCTTCAGTATTCTTCTGTAGCACGTCGTTTCAAAAGGTTCTGTTCTCTCCTTGTCTAAATTGTTTATCATCCATGTTTCACTACCATATACGGTTACAATACATACGTATATATTCAGTAAAGACTTCTTGACACTTCGGTGATCATAAGTTACTTTGCTGCCGAAATATCAGAATTCATCTACTACTTTGAGTGTCTAATTTCCTATTATAGTTCCCTCAGCAATACCTAATTGAATTCGACTACAGTCCATTATTCTCGTTTTGCTTTTATTGATTTTCATCTTACATCCTCCTTTCAAGAGTCTATCCATTCGGAAAACATCAGAATTTTTATTTCTTTTCCCTGAGCTTTAATTTCTATTGCTAATTTTTCTTTGGTTTTCTTTATAGCTTGTTCAATGTACATATTAAATAACATCGGGGATATGCAACAACCCTGCCCCACGCCCTTCTTGACCACTGCCTCCCTTTCAAACTCCTCGACTCTTATAACTACCATCATGATTTTGTAGAAGTAGCATATAGCTTTTCGCTCCCTGTATTTTACCTCTGTCAACCTCTTCTTAAACCATAATGAATTCATAGAAAAACTTGTGCCTCTCTTATTTCATCGTCTTATATTTTTAAAAACGTATTTTCCACTTTGTTTCAGATTCTACAGTGGATTCCTCAACCTATTTTCATAGAACACGTGGCCAAATCGGCGTATTCAGCATTTGTGAATCTGTGCGGTATGACACAGTGGAACTGGACTGCAAACAAATATCACACTCTCACTTAAATTCAATTGTATAAACACAAGCACAACTTCATAACTTGAACTTCAAAAATTACAAGAAACAATTAAACCCATGTCAAATGGAGTGCCAAAAAGCGAAGTAAAAATTTATCTCTAAAGCCAGCTGCTGTATTCCCGTGTAACCAATAAAATTTACCACACATTATACGGAATGATTTAGTGTATACCAACTCCTAAAATAGTTACTGCTCCTGTAGAATTACACTTTATTGAAAAATGATACCCAAGTAGCCAATGGCTATGACAGCGTGGAGTTAAATCTACTTTCATGGATCTGAAAGCTTCAGAGGCTTCATTGTTAGCTTGTTGGTCATCGGTATATTAATACGAGCGACATCGAAAACTCAGTGTGGGACCTATATCCAATGGCAGCTGTTTGATTCCAGAACCTGCCTCCATTAGAACGCGCCAAGGATGGTTCGATAATCCTTTGCAGCATGTAACGGAGTTGCTCTTCTTTATTTGCCATCAATAATAGACGTTAAATACATTGAAACTGAAAGGATACCCATGAAATGGAATTGTGCACGTTATGTGGTCTGAATCCAGCTTCCTGAGAGGAGAAGTAAGGAAATGAGATTTATTACTCCCATAATCGACTACCTTCTTCACGTAATGCAAAACTGTTATTCCGTTCTAACCGAAACGATTTGATATTAGGAGATGAAAGAAGCATGTAAGGGGGGTTCTTCAGACCCCAATGCAGAACAGAACTTATCGTAATCTTTTCGCCCGGCTAATGAGGTTTTGTCTCCAGGCAAAACAAATAAGATAAATTCTTCTGAGGTATGATCCGAAGCAACTCACATTAAACTCGTTAAACTGCAATGGGTGATGCCTTCCTGAATTAGGACATGAAGATATTAGTAAATATACAGGGTGTTTCAAAAATGACCGATATATTTGAAACGGCAATAAAAACTAAACGAGCAGCGATAGAAATACACCGTTTGTTGCAATATGCTTGGGACAACAGTACATTTTCAGGCGGACAAACTTTCGAAATTACAGTAGTTACAATTTTCAACAACAGATGGCGCTGCAAGTGATGTGAAAGATATAGAAGACAACGAAGTCGGTGAGTGCGCCATTCTGTACGTCGTCTTTCTGCTGTAAGCGTGTGCTGTTCACAACGTGCAAGTGTGCTGTGGACAACATGGTTTATTCCTTAGAACAGAGGATTTTTCTGGTGTTGGAATTGCACCGCCTAGAACACAGTGTTGTTGCTACAAGCCGAAGTTTTTAACGGAGGTATAATGTAACCAGAGGACCGAAAAGCGATACAATAAAGGATATGTTTGAAAAATTTCAACGGACTGGGAACGTGACGGATGAACGTGCTGGAAAGGTAGGGCGACCGCGTATGGCAACCACAGAGGGCAACGCGCAGCTAGTACAGCAGGTGATCCAACAGCGGCCTCGGGTTTCCGTTCGCTGTGTTGCAGCTGCGGTCCAAATTACGCCAACGTCCACGTATCGTCTCATGCGCCAGAGTTTTCACCTCTATCCATACAAAATTCAAACGCGGCAACCCCTCAGCGCCGCTACCATTGCTGCACGAGAGTCATTCGCTAACGATATAGTGCACAGGATTGATGACGGCGATATGCATGTGGGCAGCATTTGGTTTACTGAAGAAGCTTATTTTTACCTGGACGGCTTCGCAATAAACAGAACCGGCGCTTATGGGGAACCGAAAAGCCCCATGTTGCAGTCCCATCGTCCCTGCATCCTCATAAAGTACTGGTCTGGGCCGCCATTTCTTCCAAAGGAATCATTGACCCATTTTTCAGATCCGAAACGATTACTGCATCACGCTATCTGGACATTCTTCGTGAATTTGTGGCGGTACAAACTGCCTTAGACGACACTGCGAACACCTCGTGGTTTATGCAAGATGGTGCCCGGCCACATCGCACGGCCGACGCCTTTAATTTCCTGAATGAATATTTCGGTGATCGTGTGATTGCTTTGGGCTATCCGAAACATACAGGAGGCGGCGTGGAATGGCCCCCCTATTCGCCAGACATGAACCCCTGTGACTTCTTTCTGTGGGGACACTTGAAAGACCAGGTGTACCGTCAGAATCCAAAAACAATTGAACAGCTGAAGCAGTACATCTCTTCTGCATGTGAAGCCATTCCGCCAGACACGTTGTCAAAGGTTTCGGGTAATTTCATTCAGAGACTACGCCATATTATTGCTACGCATGGTGGATATGTGGAAAATATCGCACTATGGAGTTTTCCAGACCGCAGCGCCATCTGTTGTTGACAATTGTAACTACTGTAATTTCGAAAGTTTGTCTGCCTGAAAATGTACTGTTGTCCCAAGCATATTGCAAAAAACGGTGTATTTCTATCGCTGCTCGTTTAGTTTGTATTGCCGTTTCAAATATACCAGTCATTTTTTAAACACCCTGTAGCAGTACTTGATACGTTTGCTCTCACTGACATATTAGTCAGTCATTTCTGGAGGAGTTAATGCTTCGCGTTAGACAAAATGTTGCCAAAGCAACGGCGGTGGGCGTATTTCATGCCCACTTTTTGAAAATGTTGTAATCTAGTCATGTAACTTATGTCAAAAAAATTTGGAAAAATGTTTATTGTTTTCAGTGATTTCCTATGCTAGATTCTATAATTGTTTTAAAATATTCACTAAAACTTAACATAAAATAAAAGCCATAGTAGTGAATGTGACTTTCCGGAACAAATGTCACGTAATATTTTCAGATTCTGAACCCTTCATACGAACTATACGTCATGTACAGTAATTAATTTGAGAAGATTAATTTTTTCTGACAAAATTGCTAATAATAATCTTTATTCTCGATAACCGGATTTTGTAGTCAATCTTCAGATCCCGACGAACGGGCTATTTCATATTTCATGAAATAGCAGTATAAGTACGCTTTCTCATGAATTGGCAGGTATGTAATAGACTGGAAAGACCGATGTAACGTCCAGCGGGACAGGGTAGTCGCTCACAACCCATAAAATAATCACTCCACCTACCTGGATAGGCTTCAGGCTGTCCGCCCGTTCACTCTGCAATGTTAGATACTTCTTTAGTTGAAAAAAAAAACCGCCGTTGATGTAAATTCAGCTGAACACCTACCACTCAAAGACCACATAACTTCAGTCCATAGGGGTTAGACGAAAGTTAGATGAACTATCGAATGTTCGAGATTATTGCATGAATATGAAAAAAATTCATAAAATTTCATTTTAGTTGATTTATTGTCTTTAAAGAAGGAAAATGACTATAAAGTCCGTATTTAATATCCCGACACTAATAATGCAATATTACTGTCATTGTAACAGGTTCACAATCAAAGCAACCAGAAGATATTTTGACTCACGACTACTAGCGAGTTAGCTCTTTCAGTAAAGAAGTGATCACCATAACGTCTCATAATCTGCTCGAAACACGCTACGCGGAGTTTATCTAGGGCTTGTAATGTTCACATGCAAATATCTCATGAAATAAACCATTCACAACCCTCAGACTTCCACGAAGTACTCAACCCCGTAGTAGCGTTTTGTCGACGACATGAGAGCCGATCAAACGCAAGAAGTTCTTAATTTTCGTCCAAATTTGATCAGTCTGGTTTAACATAGACTTTTGTCAGAAGACGATTACCGAGCTACTGTCTCTAATTCTAGATCTGGGCTCAAAGCTCTACTGAAACGCGCGGGAAACGGTGAATTCTTATAAGCTAGTTGTAAGGCAATCGCTCAGATCATCTGGGGCCATTGTAAACTCGCGGTATTTCTAATGTCAGCCAATCGGACGACCACACGTAATTTAGACTAGGATTCGCGGAAATCAGAAACTGAACAAAATGTAATGAAAACAAAATATGACTCCTTTCCACACAATAAATTACTAATAAATTTAATACTCAACGCTCCTTCTTTCTGCCTACAAAATCAGCCTCAATCGGACATACGTCATAAATTCCTCTCCTGCACAACAACTTTCTCACACATACATTTACACACCTTTAATAGAATATTAAATTCTCACTCAACATATGTCCTCCATTCACTCTCTCAGTCTCTCCAAAACACTCGCATAACCAAAACACGATGAAATAATAATTTTCCAAAGTACTTCTTATTACGTGAGAGATCTGTCGTTCAAAATGGCTCTGAGCACTACGGGACTTAACTTCTCAGGTCATCAGTCCCCTAGAACTTACACCTACATAAACCTAACTAACCTTAAGACATCACACACATCCATGCCCGAGGCAGAATTCGAACCTGCGACCGTAGCGGTCACGCAGCTCCAGACTGTAGCGCCCAGAACCGCTCGGACACTCCAGCCGGCGAAATCTGTGGAATTTTCTTTTGTTTCACTAAAGTAAATTCCAGGAAATTAGATAATAAGAACACATACTCTTAGTTGTAGATTCAGTTGATACTATAGACGAATACATTACAGTTCCTAATGAGTCAGACAATGCCAGAACGGCTGTTGTGTGTTCTAGGTGAAAACATATATCTCCCAAAATACGCACGTTATGATTTGAAATTTTAACAGTGTGGTTGTATTGTCCATAGAATTTGGTATACTAAATATGAAAATGATCGATTAATATTTAATGGGTGTTGTTCAGATTCATAGAGAGTATGTGTAAAATATTTGCAGGCAGGGTTAGACCGGTTGACGGCTCGCTCGGCTCAGTAGGCGGCGTCAGCTGTGCCAGCGTGAGAACCAAATCAGCTCTCCTCCAGGCTCCATTCCCAGCTACGACTTGAATGCCGCATAACTTATCTTTCTTTATTTATTTTGTTTTCTGGTCATCAGTCTTCTGACTTGTTTGATGCGGCCAGCCACGAATTCCTCTCCTGTGCTAACCTTTCATCTCAGAGAAGCACTTGAAACCTACGTCCTCAGTTATTTGCTTGATTTATTCCAATCTCTATCTTCCTCTACAATTTTTTCCCGTTTCAGCTCCTACTAGTACCATGGAAGTCATTCCCTCATGACTTAACAGATGTCCTTCCATCCCGTCCCTTCTCCTTATCAGTGTTTTCCCACATGTTCCTTTCCTCTCCGATACTGCGGAGAACCTCCTCATTCCTCATCAGTCGACTTAATTTTCAACATTCTTCTGTAGCACCACATCTCAAATGCTTCTCTTCCGTTCTGTTTTCCCACAGTCCATGTTTCACTAACATACAATGCTGTACTCGAGACGAAATTTGTTCCTCAAATTAAGGCCAATATTTGATATTAGTAGACTTCTCTTGGCCAGAAAAACCCTTTTTTCTCCATTGCTAGTCTGGGTTTGATGTCCTCCTTGCTCCGTCTGTCACTGGTTATTTTACTGCCTAGGTAGCATAATTCCTTAACTTCATACATTTCGTGACCATCATTACTGATGTTAAGTGTCTCGCTGTTCTCATATCTGGTACTTCCCATTACCTTCGTCTTTTTCCATCTTACTCTCAATACACACTCGGTACTCATTAGACAGTTCGTTCCGTTCAGCAGATCATGTAATTCTTCTTCACTTTCGCTCAAGATAGCAATGCCATCAGCGAATCGTATCTTTGATATCCTCTCACCTTGAATTTTATTCTGAACCTTTCTTTCATTTGCATCATTGCTTCCTCGATGTAAAGATTATACTATACAGTAGCGGCGAAAGGCTACATCCTTGTCTTACACCGTTTTCAATAAGAGCTCATCGTTGTGGATCATCTACTCTTATTAATCCCTCTGGCTGTTGTACATATTGTATATGACCCGTCTCTCCCTATTGCTTACCATTACTTTATTCAGATTTTCGAAGATATTGCACCATTTTACATTGTCGAAAGCATTTTACAGGGCAACAAATCCTATGAACGTGTCTTGATTTTTCTTTAGTCTTGCTTCCATTATTAACAGCAACATCTGAATCGGTTTTCCCGTTATTTACCGCAACGTCTGAATCGCTTTTCTCGTGCCTTTACCTTTCCTAAAGCCGAATAATCGTCCTCTATCGGATCCTCAATTTTCTTTTCCATTCTTCTACATGTTATTCTTCTAGGCAACTTGGACACATGATCTGTTCAGCTGATTGTGCGATAGTTCTCGCACTTGTCAGCTCTTGCAGTCTTCGGAATTGTGTGGATGATTATTTTCCGAAAGTCAGACAGTATGTCGCCAGATACATACATTCTACACACCAACGTAAATTGTCGTTTTGTTGCCACTTCCCCAACGATTTTGGAAATTCTGATGGAATATAGTCCATCCCTTCTGACTTATTTGTTCTTAAGTCCTCCAAAGCTCTTGTAAATTCTGCCTCTAATACTGAATCCCCTCTAGTTTCTTCTTCCATCACATCAGACAAATCTTCCTTCTCATAGAGGCCTTCAGTGTATCCCTCCACCTATCCGCTCTCTCCTCTGCATTTAACAGTGGAATTCCCATTGCCCTCTTAATGTTATCACCCTTGCTATTAATGTCACCAAAGGTTGGTTTTACTTCCCGGTATGCTGCGTCTGTTCTACCAGCAATAATTTCTTTTTCAATATCTTCACATTTTTCCTGCAGCCATTTCGTCTTAGCTTCTCAGCACTTCCTATTTATTTCATCCCTCAGCGACTTGTAATTCTGTATCCTGAATTTCGCTGAACATTTTTGTACTTCCTCCTTTTATCGATCAATTGAAGTAATCCTCCTGTTACACATTGTTTCTTTGCAGTTACCTTTTTGTATCAATGTTTTCCTACCCAATTTCTGTGATGGCCTTTTTTAGAGATGCCCACTCCACTTTAACTTTACTGCCTATTGAGCTATTCTTTATAGCTGTATCTACAGCCTTAGAGAACTTGCACCGTCTCTCGTCATTCCTTAGTACTTCCGTATTCCACTTCTTTGAATAATGATTTGTCCTGACTAACGTCTTAAACTTCAGTCTACTCTTCATCACAACTATATTGTAACGAGTCTATATCTGCTCCTGGGTACATCTTACAATCTTGTATCTGATTTCAGGGTCTCTGTCTGACCGTGGTGTAATATAGCTGAAATCTTCGGCTATCACCAGGCCTTTCCCAAGGATACCTCCTCCTCTTGTGATTCTTGAAGAGTTGTTGTTGTTGTTGTTGTCTTCAGTCCTGAGACTGGTTTGATGCAGCTCTCCATGCTACTCTATCCTGTGCAAGGTTCTTCATCTCCCAGTACCTACAGCAACAAATATCCTTCTGAATCTGCTTAATGTATTCATCTCTTGG
Organism: Schistocerca gregaria; assembly: GCF_023897955.1. Classification (NCBI taxonomy): domain Eukaryota; kingdom Metazoa; phylum Arthropoda; class Insecta; order Orthoptera; family Acrididae; genus Schistocerca; species Schistocerca gregaria. Next base: position 173,380,407 of record NC_064926.1, on the reverse strand, counting down.
TCTCCCTCTACGATTTTTACCTTCCACGCTACCCTCCAATGCTAAATTTGTGATCCCTTCATGCCCCAGAACATGTCCTACCAACCGGTCACTTTTTATAGTCAAGTTGTGCCACAAACTCCTCTCCTTTCCACCTCTATTCAATACCTTCTCATTAGTTACGGGATCTATCCATCTAATCTTCAGCATTCTTCTGTAGCACCACATCTCAAAAGCTGCTATTCTCTTCTTGTCCAAACTATTTATCGTCCACGTTTCACTTCCATATATGGCTACATTCCATACAAATACTTTCAGAAACGACTTCCTGACACTTAAATCTATACTCGATGTTAACAAATTTCCCTTCTTCAGAAACGCTTTCCTTGCCATTGCCAATCTACATTTTACATCCTCTCTATTTCGAACATCATCAGTTATTTTACTCCCCAAATATCAAAACTCCTTACTACTTTAAGTGTCTAAGTCCCTCAACATCACTGGATTTAATTTGACTACATTCAATTATCCTCGTTATGCTTTTGTTGATGTTCATCTTATATCCTACTTTCAAGACACTGCCCATTCCCTTCAGCTGCTCTTCCAAGTCCTTTGCTGTCTCTGTCAGAATTACAATGTCATCGGCGAACCTCAAAGTTTTTATTTCTTCTCCATGGATTTTAACACCTACTCCGAATTTTTCTTTTGTTACCTTTACTGCTTGCTCAATATACAGATTGAATAACATCGGGGACAGGCTACAACCCTGTCTCACTCCCTTCCCGACCATTGCTTCCCTTTCATGCCTCTCGACTCTTATAACTGCAATCTGTTTCTGTACAAATTACAAATATCCTTTCGTTCCCTGTATTTTACCCCTGACATCTTTACAATTTGAAAGAGAGTATTCCACTCAACATTGTCGAAAGCTTTCTCTATGTCTACAAATGCTAGAAACGTAGGTTTGTCTTTTCTTAATCTATTTTCTGTGATAGGTCGTAGGGTCAGAATTGCCTCACGTGTTCCAACATTTCTACGGAATCCAAACTAATCTTCCCCGAGGTCGGCTTCAACCAGTTTTTCCATTCGTCTGTAAAGATTTCACGTTAGTATTTTGCAGCTGTGACTTATTAAACTATTAGTTCGGTAATTTCCACATCTGCCAACACTTGCTTTCTTTGAGATTGGAATCATTATATTTTTTTTGATGTATGTGGGTATTTCGCCTGTCTCATACATCTTGCTCAACAGATGGTAGAGTTTTGTCAGGACTGGCTCTCCCAAGGCCCTCAAGAGTTCCAATGTAATATTGTCTACTCCCGGGGCCTTGTTTCGACTCAGGTCTTTCAGTGCTCTGTCAAACTCTTCAAGCAGTATCGTATCTCCCATAACATCTTCATCTACATCACGCAATATCGTATCTCCCATTTCATCTTCATCTACATCCTCTTCAAATGCCATAATATTGTCCTTGAGTATATCACCCTTGTATAGACCCTCTAAATACTCCTTCCATCTTTCTGCTTTCCCTTCTTCTGGGTTTCCATCTGGGCTCTTGATATTCATACAAGTGGCTTTCTTTTCTCCAAAGGTCTCTTTCATTTTCCTGTAGGCAGTATCTATCGTACCTCTTGAAGAGAGCATTCGCTATTTCTTGCTGAAACTTGTTACAATACTGAATTAGTCTTTTTCCTTTCTCATTCCTTGTCCCAAGCCCATATTCTCCTGTAATCTTTTCTCCTACTCCTTCCCCTACAACTGCACTCCAGTCCCTCATGACTATTGGATTTTCATCCCCTTTTACATACTGTCTCACCCATTCAATATCCACATACATGTTGAGCTTACGACATCGGCAACTATACCTGAGATATCGTTGTCGGTGTTGGTTTGCTGTCGATTCTGGTAAGAACAACCATGTCATTGAACTGTTTACAGTAACTCACTCTCTGCCCTACCTTCCTATTCATAAACAATCCTAATCCTGTTATACCATTTTCTCATGCTGTTGATATTACCCTATACTCATCTGACCAGATAACCTTGTCTTGTAAGATGACCACTTGTAATAATTTGCTACGTTACAATAGGCACGTCCAACTTAAAACAACTACATACACAGTTATTTACCACATACGCTTGTCTTTCGTCACTTACAACACAACTCATCGTTACAGCCAGATAGCCGCTAGACTCTAATTATTACTAAGAGCCAGGTGTAGTAAATTTGTTTGCATTCATTGCAGGACTATACAGATTTATTCGTACTGAAATTAAAACTAATACATAGATTCAAATTTGTGGAACATTTATTGTTTTTAGAAACAACCTACACATGTTCCATAACGTATAATACCTAGGGACAGGACGGGTAGAACACTGTAATGTGTTATTACAGATCGCCCCGTGCGGCTCAAAATGTGTAAATTTAAAAAGTAAGCTGAAAATAAATGAGAATAACAATTAAGGAAATTTTTATTCGTGTACGAACTGTGGGAAATGCGTCGATATTGCTAAAAGTCGACTAAAATATATGATTTGTATGCTACGTAAGAAATTACATCATTATCTATGTAAAAAGAATGTTGTTAATGAAACTTAACAATATGAAACCCAGTTTCGCAGGATAGAGCGGATCAGGTTGTGGAAAGGGGCCAAGGTCAATTACTGTTAGTTATACAAGAACAACCATTGCACAGTTTTCTCTTTACATAACAAAGATCAGTTCACAGCTGCGGGCCCAAGTAACTTCTCCAAAATACATTTAACTGGTTCCTTCTAAAACACCAGGATCTAGAATAACGACTGAAGGCCTTACTTGAGTAAAATTGCAATATCTTCTCGGCTAAAGGCCGAAATAATATTTTAGATCAGCCAAGGAAATTCCTTAGAAGCCAAGCATTTACAAATTTCGGCTAAAGGCCATATTAAGGAAAATCCAAATTAATTCTTCGGTGGAAAGCCCAATAAATTTCTTTTTTTACGTAATAAAAGAGAGTATTTAAAGATAAGTTTTGACAGAGTATAACAGAAAAACAGCGTAAGAAAGCTTGAAATATCATTTTCGCTGAAGGCCCAAACAATTACTCAAGAACAATTAAAGACAACCTTAAGATAAACATTTACAAAACACTGCTGAAGGCTGTTTCAAGAATTCAAGATAATTAAAGAGAAACCTTACAGACAAGGATTTACATATTAAAGTCACAGACTCTGAAATAAATGCGGCTGAGGAACTAAATACAGAGCAACAAGAATTTTAAATGCCTAATCTTCAAATAGTTGACCAGATGTTCGGCTGAAGGCCATATTCTAAGCATATAACAGAAAAAATTAATCCGAGGGTGAAGGCCTGGGCCAGTACCTGCGACCGAATAAAATGACAATCACAAACAACAGTGGTGTTCAGGAGTGTTCCAAGGGTCGGCCTGGTGAAATTCTTAACACAGTTTAGGTGAAGCAGGCAGCCAAGCGTAACACTAAAAAATCGGGTTGCAAAACGACCTAAGGTCAGCTAAAAAATAAACCAACAACCTTATCACGTCCGCCGGCCGGTATGGCTGAGCCCTTCTAGGCGCTTCAGTCTGGATCCGCCCGACCGCTACGGTCGCAGGTTCGAATCCTGCCTCGGGCATGGATGTGTGAGGTGTCCTTAGGTTAGTTAGGTTTAAGAGTTCTAAGTCTAATGGACTGATGACCTTAGCAGTTAAGCCCCATAAGCATATACATTTGAACATTTCGATAATCAAGTTTCTCGGGACCAACTGTCTGTTCCAGTACGCAAACGACATTCATCTGCTCAGTTGATATCACAGAATCTACACACAATTCCACGCAAACATATTTGCACAAGAACTCAAAAATTCATAAAAGCAATGACTGTGGAACAACAAGGACGAATCAGTTCGACACACAGAGAGTTTCCACAAAAGGTGGGCGACCAGATACAAGTCGTAAGATGCGACGACCTACCGAACGACCAAACAAAGTCGTTTCAACTGAAGTGTCGACAACGGTCGGGCGAGTCTTGGCTGTTCGAAGCTGATTGCAGCTCCAACCCGACTCAGCTCCATGTCCATTCGGAATTTGGAGACACGGTGACACTCGTTCGGACCCAATCATGCAGAGGTAACGCTTGCCCATTGGCCATGACATCTCTGCACAAGGAAGAAACCGTCCCCTGTCCAGCACGGGCACCAATTGATGAAGCCGAGGAACAGTCAAAGGACCTAATACAAGTCCCCCGACGAGACGACCAACACAACGAGCAACCAACGGTCGCCCCGCTCCAACCTCCTTCCGTTAGACAGTTCATGTGTGTCGCCAACGTTCGGCGAGCACTGCCAGTCCGCACCTCACTGGAGCTCTGTCCCCGACTCCACTGAGCTCCAAACTGCATTCCAGACACACGACGACCTGTAAATTGATGCGGTCGCCACAGAGATAGTAGGACGGTGCACTCATCGATAAGCTCTGCTGCTGCCACTCACGGGCAAGCGAACGAGCAATTTAGTAACGGCAGTATATCGAATTAAAAGAAAAACGAGCCGACAGAACCATAAAAATAAGGTGACGAGGAATAAACGGCACGACCCTGAGACGTGCACTGCTCAAAATAGTTAACGAAATCAGTTTTAGTTTTAATTTTTTTTTTGGTGCTGGGCATAAAGTAATACCCCCTTCCCCCACCCACCCACCCACACACCCACCCACCCACACACACACACACACACACTTTATCACACGTTATTGAACATGCGTTGGTATTGCTAGGGATAACACTGACCACTTTACTCCGTTTCATAATTTTGAACTTATACATCAGTTTTATATTCATTACGAATGCGTACAGAACTACGAATATACCTGTAACTAATGTAAACACATTTACTACACACAGATACCAATAGCTCTATTTGCTGGATACTTTTCGACAGTCGGAAAAAAGGTATGAGACGTCAGACTGTACAGAGGTGGTTCGGTTATCATCGCTTTTTCATAGACATTTTTCTCTTCATTAGTGACTACTTAGATGTATTAGTTATTTTGGAAATACGAGAGTGATGCATATTTATGCAGTTATGAAGCTTAATAAAATTTATAACGTTTATATTACTTCAATGCTATATTTCATTTCAGAACACGAGGTTATTACGAGCACCGTCTGCCGAATGGACGCATGTTACACACCCTGCACCGCACTTTGTATACACGCAAATTAAATGAAGAGCTTCGTGAAAAGCTTTTATTAATTTCGGAAAGCGTGTCGAGATTAAATTCACCGCAAGTGATTGCAAGGTAAATTGTGCAAATCTTATTCATAGCTAAAGTAAAAAGGAAAAAAGTGGTAATACTGCGTGAAGTACGGCTGCGGAATGGACCGAGTTCCTGTTTTCCTACAGAGCCTGATAAAACGTGCAGGAGCAAATAACGGGTGCGGTACACTCGACAGGCCCACGGCCCTCCAATAATCCTCGGCGAGTGGTGAACAGCTGTTGAATTCTTGCGGCTTTAATTAAAAGGGAAGCTACAGCCCATTAAAGCAGTGTTTGCCGAGAGAAGTGCAAGACACTGGCTCCTCCCCACGCCCACTCCGGTACCTTCGACTCGATTGTTTTCAGTGGAGAACGTCGGCTTCTGTCGAATTAAACAGCTCCTAAAAGTATTGGTTCATCAGTTAATGGACCAGATCGCTGTAGGTAAACGCTGAAGAGAGTAGTATCGAGCCGGTAGATTGCCCGTAATCCTCTGCCCCGACGGGGGTGGCTCAATTACGTTATGTTTAGCATAATAACGACTGCGATTCGCGTAAGCGCTCCCTTGTTAGGCATAAAACAAATTTACCGAGCAATGAAAAGTCTAAAATTTTTGTAAGGTCTGAAGAGAAGTTTTATTACTTTAACTATGCCCATGATGTCCATATGACGTCCACAAATTTTAAACACTTAATAGTAGTTACTAATTTTGTTACGGACAACTGGACAACGACATTTTGCTATCTATTCGTCATAATACTATCGTCATGCAATTGTCTTTCACATGTGGTATTCATTTCGCTGCGATGAAAACTAAACAGAGGAAATGTAGCCACATTTAAACGTTGTGTATAATTAATTCATTTAATTATTTAGGAAGAAGTAATTTGTAACAAGAAACTAATGTGAGACTAACTAAATAATTGGAAAAATTGTACTCGTTTCATTTACTTCACCAACTTACTGTTCATAAAATCCAATCATGTTTCTCCTTTAGTGAATTTACTTACAACAGATTCATAGATGGTTGATATACCGTGCGGGGAGGGGGGGGGGTGAGGTTTTTTTTACAGTCAATTGTTATAGATTTTCCAATGTAAAAAATGAACTTTTTACGGAAATTGTTCAACACGGGAGAAATGTGTTTTGTAGAGGCAACTAATAGTCATTAGATGATTTATCTATATCCGAATCCAGCTCCAGCTACTGCCGAGACTGGGTGCTGATGAGTCCTCTGCATTTGGCTCGGTCCTCTCACCACTTTTCTTCCTCCACTTGCTGCCAGGTCACACCTCTCCTTTCTACAGATATTCTCAGTCCCATTTTCCACCGTGCTCTTGGGCGCCCTCCAGGTCTTTTCCCATCCATCTTTAGTTCTTCCATAATTTTGGGGAGTCTCTGCCCATGCATTCTCTTAACATGCCCATACCCATCTCTTTCTTTCAATTTCTTCTCTCATACTTTTTTGTTTGAGATCCTTCCTAATGTCCACATTCCTTTCATTGTCCATTCTTGTTTTTCCCTTAACTGCTCTGAGAAATTTCATTTCACCTGCTTGTAGTCTGCTCCAGCCCCTTTCTGTCATTGTCCATGTTTCTCCTCCATAGGTGACTATAGGGATGTAATAATTCTTATAGATAAGGAGTTTTTCTCTTTCTGTAAGTTCATTATTCCAAATCAGGTCTTTTATTGTTTGGTAGAAATTGCCTCCCTTCTGTAACATCCTATTAATTTCGTTCGTTATTCTTCCATCCCTAGATATTTCACTCCCTAAATAAGTAAAACTTCTTACTACTTTGAGGGGCTCTCCATTCAAGGTAATATTTCTGTTGATCCCTTTCTCTCTTCCAAATACCATTACTTCTCTCCTATCTTTATTTATTTTTAATCCATACCTTTTCATTATTTCCTTCCACGCATCAAGTTGTAACTCTACATCTACCTCTTTATCACCCCATATTACCATATCATCTGCAAAGTTCATCTTTATGTCTTTTTCTTTTACTATCTCTTTAACTGCCCTATTCATTACCTCCATCACAACATTAAAAAGTGCAGGAGATAGGATACTTCCTTGCTTAAGTCCTTGTCTTATTTCGAAGTATTCAGAGTTCCCCAATGATGTTCTAATTCTACAATTGTGTCCTCTCTACATTGTCTTTAGATGATGCTGGAACCAAATGCTGGAGTCTAAGATATTTGCTAATGTATTCTTCAAGTAAATGAAGTAATAGGCCATTTAGTGTGACGAATATAAGTCAGTTTGTTTAACTTACGCCACATTTTCGAATATAGGAACACGTAAGTTAGCCTCTATACTGTAAGTAATACTTGGAGTAATCTTAATGAGAAAGAAAACAAATGAATTTTTAAGTTCCTCCTGTATATTTCTTACTTTTAGACACCTTAACAATGAAATGTGTAAACATAAACTGGCCTATATTCTACCAGAAATCTTAACGAGAGTTTCATGAAAGTTGGGACTGTAAATCTTTCACTTATGTATACATTACCGAAATATAAACAACAATTGCAGTAACGAAAGTTCCTGAGTTCTGGCGTAATTCTGAATCGCCGTGGACAAGCCGTGTTGCGTAAATCAATAACAGGCGGACGACTATACGGTAAAATTGCGAGAAACCGAAAACATCACTCACGATGTCAGCTTACGTGTCTGCTCCCCGACGATAAGCGTGATGCATGCTCTTTTTGTGTTCGCGAAAAACAGCAGATATTTCGGAATGTAAACACGGCTGTTTAAACGCGAATGCAGCAAATGTCGCCGAGGGCTTGGTTCCACACTTTCAGTAACATAGCAGCAGTAACGCTTTTGTTTGCCTTTCATTTAGCGTTTAATACATCGACCGCTTCATTTGAAAAGCGTAGGAAAATAAATACCCCTCTAAACGGAAGCGGTGAACGCCGCCTCGTTTGCAAAATAAAGAATTCCGTATTAGGCAGCTAAAGCAAACTGAAGCGACGACAATATTTTTGTAAATTTAGTTAAACTATTCTGACGCTATTGGTTTTTGGATAATGAGAATTAGTGACATTAACACTAACATCATCTACTATTCATTTACAGAAACTAAGATAATAGCGACATAACCGGAAAAAAGGGCAACATATGACTTGAAATTGAATATGCTACGTCTGAGAACTTTTAAGCAATCTCGACACACACCAATACTATTTGTAAGGAAATTTAAATATTATGCGCATCAGTCCTTCGAGTCTAGCTCGCACTGAGATTAATACTCGTTTTCTCGTATTTATGACTACCACAACTTGAGAAACCTGTATGCGATAGGCAGCGACTGTTCCACAAAGCTCTCTCTCTCTCTCTCTCTCTCCCTCTCTCTCTCTCTCTCTCTCTCTCTCTCTTACACACACACACACACACACACACACACACACACACACACACACACACACACAACTACTGGGGTGTTCGGTTGTCAGGAACAAATGTTTCGAATGGCATTCAATGAGTAATGCTACATAGTTTTTTGTCATCTACTTTCTTGTGAGGAAATACGGAATTTAGTGTTGGACACTGTGGAATGTACCCGCTTCAGCCCTCAAAGTTTCATCAAGTTTCGACAGGTGGCGGCGCTATACGAAACCTTCAAAGTAGCGTATGTAACGGAGGTACGTTTCAAATAGAGAGCTGTCAATGAGGTCCTTTTCGGGGAAATTCAGATCATCACACATAGTCTGAGGCTTTTACAAAACGTCTACGGAGACATGACCGTGCACAAAAGCATGATCAGCAGTTGGGTGAGACGTCTGTCTGATCACAACAAGATCTCACAAACCTGTCAGATCTCCTGGGTGCGGGCGGGCCATACACAGCCTTGATTCCGGAAATGCTGTAACGTGGGGACACACTCATTCTATGTGATGTACGGTTCAAAATAACACATCACGCTGCACAACAGGACATCTCTGTTGGAAGTGCTGACAAACTCGTCCATTACTTGGGGTGCTCAAAGATGTGAGCCAGCTCGGTGTCTAACAGATGGCCATGAGGAACAGTGAAGGTTGCACTCTGCGGGCAGCACTACTTGGATGACTGGACGTTTATCGATGTAGTACGGCTCTGTCGACCAGTAGAGTGCTAGCATGCGGGTATTTAGGCCTTCCCAGCAAAGTGACGTAATTCCATCACATTGAACGAACATTATGTTGAAAAATGGGGTTTGGTAGCCAGAAGAGTGGGGACTAATATGGTGTATTGGAATCCTGAATGAAACCGCCCTTCTTTGGGAATAAAATATGTTGCTTCAGTTCCTCAACGACCCACGTATATAATCCCGTCATGTTACTGAGAACGATGAATGAAGGTTGCCATAAAAGCTGTTGGCTTTCTACTACTCTTCTATGAAATGACATCTATATCTACATGCACGCTCGAAAGCCACTGTATGATATATGGAGGAGGGTACCACGTAGCACTGCCAGCCAACTCCTTATCTGTTCCCTTCGCAAAAGAAGAGAGGGATCAACTACTTTTGGTTTATGCTTTCGCACAGGATTTGATTTATGTTGTCGTATCCTCGCCGTCTTTACACGAAATGCACGTTGATGGGAATAGAATCATTCTGCAGTCAACTGCAAATGCATGTTCTCTGAAGTTACTCTTTACTGTTTCGCCAAAAGATAGTCTTCCAGCCGGGGTTGCCCACAGAAGTTCGCAAAGCGTCTCAGTAACGTTAGAGTGTTGATCTTTCCTACTGAAGACAAATCTGGAGGTATTCCACTATATTCCTTAGACATCTTTCTTTAATCCGACTTAGTGAGGTTCCCAAAAGCTTAAGCAGTGTTCAATAATGTCTCGCACTAGCGTTCTATCGACGATCTCCTTTGTACATGAGCTGCATTTTCCTTTTCCCAGATTATTCGTCCGTACCGTCCTTATGTACTCTTTCCATTTTGTATCGCTTCACATTAGTAACATTGTGTTTGAATGTTATAGGATTGTTTTTACTACTCATCTGCATCACATCTTTTTCCTAGATACACCTGAATCCTTCTATAATCAGTTAACGACGATTACAAGGTTACCACTTACCGAACTTACACTAACCTAATAACTGCATCGGCTCCAATGTATCTTTCAGTAGTGTGTGGTCGATTGTTGAAACAGGGCACGTGCTGACAGATACACAGTAGAAATTCTAGACTTTCATATTTTCATTTGGAATATACTGCTCCTACAACGAATTATAAGAGCAGCAGTCTCACCAGGGTTCCTGGATTTTACTTCATCAGAAAACTAATGCCTAAACCGAAATCTTCTACCAAATAGTCCCGATGTGCTCCCCCTGTGTAACATTACGGGCTAACCTAGTACTTGCTGGTTAAGGACTTGCACCTCTAATACAACGTATCTGAAGGAATAGAGCACGGTAAGCAATAAAAAGTATAAAATATAATTTACAGTTGGCGTATAGGCAGACAAAAGTCTAGGAAGTCATCAATTTCACTTTTCATATACACATAAATAGGTACACATACTTTTGCTAAGCCATTACGTACTTCTTTGGAACAAATGTCTACGACAAAAGTCTGGGACTAATATGTGGGATGTATGTATGGGTAATTTCTGAGAGCATTTATCGTGGAGAACAGCGGTTTTTCTTAGTACTTCGAGATTAACATAAACAGTTTCGACTGATAGGACCATCTTCAGATCCCATACCACAATGGTAGGCGGTGGCAGAGAAAGAAGCAGACGTTAGGAACTCAACTACTGAGCAGTGCTTTCCTTCTCCAGCATGGTATGAAGTCTGGAGATGGTCAGTAACTGACCGAAACAGGTAACCATAAGAACAAAAGTTTTTAGCTTTCTAGACGTTTCATGTTCATGTTCATTATTGGACAAATATCTGGGAAAAATGCCAGGGGCAAATGATTGTGTCAAATGCTTGTGACTTGTCTGAGACAAATTTCTGGGACGCATTTGTAGCTGAATGTGTGGGTGGATGTCTCGGACACATTATAGTATTAACCAACCAGCCAGAACCATGGTCATCAGAGTTTTTACTTAGTATTCAACAAGATGGCATAAAGAGATATTTCCAGAAAAATCTTGCCACTTGTCTGTATTTGGCTATAAAATGTCTGTGAAGTGGCTACAAGCAACTCTTACACATGTCAAAAGTCTTCACAATTTCGTTTGTACGTTAAAGCCTCCCGCTCTCCGCTTTCTAGATTCTCTAATACAAATAAGAACGGTCACTGAAAAATTTTCCGCTGAAAGTTTTTGGGTGTAGGCAAAAGCGATGACTGAAAAATTTATATGATATACCCGAAAATCTTTCAGATTCAACACGGCGTGTAGAGACACTGCTGCGAGTGTAGAACATCTACTTGAAGTACGGTGTGGTAGTTGCACGACTGCCGGACGATCGGTAACTGCGCGCAGTGTTGCCATAGCAACAGGATATTACGTGAACTACCTGCAGTCAAACTGGTCGCCGGTCTCTTCCCGGAGCGACGCCCAGTTCTCCAGCTGATTCGAAATTCTTCATCATGCTCCGCACAGCAGGTGGAGAAAGAGGACCCTTCCGTACACCCTTTAGCCCGGCGCTATTCTGGAAGTGCAGCTGCTGCATTACTGTTGTTTTGATAACAGAGGTTCACCAATAATACCCTGTTTCTCATTTCCAATTTCATTTTGACACACCAAAATGGTTCAAATTTCTCTGAGCACTATGGGACTTAACTTCTGAGGTCATCAGTCCCGTAGAACGTAGAACTACTTAAACCTAGCTAACCGAAGGACATCACACGCATCCATGCTCGAGGCCGGATTCGAACTTCCGACCGTAGCAGTCCCGCGATTCCGGTCTGAGCGCCTAGAACCGCTAGACCACCAAGGCCGGCACTGGTCAGGTGTGTGAGACTACGAATCACGATGACTTTTCGTGGCAGCTAGTGGTCATAGTTGGAACTGGATAGTGGCGCTGTGATTCATAGAGATCATGCACCACATACTCTGTACAATAATGCTACCTTGTTTGGGACTCTTATGGTAATTGGTTTCGGTGTTATAGCGTGCTAAACAGAGAAAGTTCAATCAGAACCACCCGATACATGTAGCTGGGGTAGGATTCCGTACCAATCGACGTATAACAGATCCCTTAAGCAATAAGGAGAGAAAACAGATTTAAGATTATTCGATCCTTCCCGGAGCAGCATACTATAACTGCCACAGGAAAGACCCTGCCTTACGATTTTTGTGTATGCAAGAACCATCCCAGAAATTTCGTTGGAAAGTTGAGAAAACCGTTGATGAGTTCACTCATAAACTGACAAACAAAATGAGGAAAGTTCACGAAAGTGCTGCAAGAAGAGTTTTTAAAATCTGTTATTCTTCTGTACTTGAAACAAGATTCTTGTTGTTTTTATTTATTTAATTTTTACGTTTTATACACATGCAGAATGTAGAAGCTTCATGATCAACAAGTCTTTGTAGATGAAAGTACTGTACTTTTCCATCCGTGTGACGGTTGTTTTTAGAGGCACGTTAAAATTTTCAAGAAATATGTTCAAAACTGCTAAATGCTAACGGAGAAATAACTCCGAGGGTACATTCCGTAAATACACATTCTTTAATTCTGTGTCAGATTTGTACACCTGTTTTCACAGGAATGGTTGGTTTCTAAGTTAATCGAAAGGAAAAAAGTATTATTTTTTGAACCAAATTGTATTTTCAGGTATGTTTACTGAATAACCTGTACGCTTGCAAGGGAGTAGCCTTTGTTAAATTTGCCTGGTGCTCAACCAGTTTCGGTTTTCGATACTTCTACGACTAGTACCACCAGGAATTCTGTTCTTCCACTAGGTAAACTCTTGTGTACATAGTTCCACATAGTCAGCGCATACACAACTTTTCCACTAGAGCGCGCCCCGCTAAGCACAACAGTGCAGGTGCAGCGCTCGTCCGTCTCTGCACTATGAGGTGGCGCAGCGTTAGAGATGGACCAAATTCTGCTTCCGCCGATCCGCGTATTAATTTGTAATGCTGCCAATGAGATTGCTGCTGATGTAGAACATTTTCTCCTCGTGGATCACACTCGTCCAGTGATACCTGAACGCGCGAGGTATTATAACGTCTGTACAGACCTCAGATTACCAGTCTGCATTTGTCTGCACCAGTCTGTACAAGTCTGCATTTGTTTGCACCAGTCTGTACTAGACTATAGTCAAGTTTCAGTCTGCGCCTAATGAGACTACCATATTCCTGTACATAGCTATGAAGATAAATGAATAGACACTTTGTCAAGTATCAGAGATATGTGAGAATAAGATTAACATACCAAGACCAAAGGAACTTCAGATTGTCAATTGTAAACAGCATCCAGAATCAAGTTACGTAATGTCTATGCTTTTTATTATTTTAATAAAAGTGTGGAAAATTAATCAAGTTCTGTTTAAAGTTGGTCACCGTCATTCTGGTACTCTGAGCGTGAAAGTCGCATTTCTATCTTCTTTCCTAACGGCAGAAGATAAACACGCCTCAATATGACCACGAGATATATTGCTGACACTCGCCTACATCGTTAGAGCGACAAGTCAAATATCCTGATGGTGTGTGTACCGAAGTTCTTACAGTACGCACACCACATAAACTATAGCAAATAAGACGATTCTGTAAAGTGTTCTGGAACAAACGTAATGCGCACCTCAAGAAAGCTTGCTGTAATGACTGATTTATTCATGAAATTACCACTGCGAAAATCACACTTTTTTATATTTATTGCGTAACATGTTCTATGTAATGATATTCCGTACGATAAAATTCCGAAAAAAGAAACCGAAACAAAAACACATACGCAGGATTGAGTGGTAGCCGCAAACCTTACCCGCTGCGGTACGGTCGCTGGCTGAAATATGCGTAGCGTCACATGTATAGGAGTTACACATCAAATTTCAACATTGATTTCCTCGGAAACTATGACGCCGCATTAAAAGGACCGGTTCCTCCACAACATTCCTAAGACCCACAAAAATCCGTGATGAACAGGTCTGCTAGTCCCCTTGTGAGGCAGCGTCCGCACCCACAACAGGCTGCTTATTCCCGCACCCTGTTGTCCACTTCTCAAGTGCTAGGCAGCTGCAAGCGCCGCTTAACTGGAGAAGCAGCACAGCAGCCGCCTTAAAGTGGTTAGGCGGTGATAAATAATGAACGTGCCTAATGACGGCATACTGTGCATGAAAATTGTCTAAACGCAGATGTGATAGCTCCAACTTCCTAAGCTTTCCACGCGTCCTTCTCTATTACCTTCATGAAAATGAGTAAAGACAGATGAGATTTAATGAGAGGATCATAAAGTTTGTAAACTTATTGGAACCATTTCCGTTACCTTGAAAACTTCCATGTACAAATATGACTTTTGCATAGCGACAGTCGAAGTTCTGTATTTCTTATTACTCTTCATATCACGATCATGCATGTTCTGTTCAGTCAACTAATATAAACTATTCCCACCCCACATTAAAAAAAAAATTCGTCTTCCATGGTACTGCCATTGCTATCATGCTGATTCCTCTAAGTTACGTTATACCTGGGACACTGTGCTAGGTGATCAGTTATTGCGTTTTGTGTTTTTCACTTCTCTTTGCTTTGTTTATTGCATCTACACATATCAAAAAAGGTTTTGCATCACTTCGCGTCCGCTGAGTTCGGAACCTAATCACAAAATTTCAACAGATAGAAACATAAAAATCATATCCACCCTTTGCTCGTGAAAACCACACATTGCATGTTGTACCACCATACGGCGAGACTTCCATAGGTGGTGCTCAAGACTGCTGTACACACCGGTACCTCCAATACCCAGTAGCACTACCTCTTTCATTGATGCATTCCTATATTCGTCGTGGCATACTTTACGCAAGTTCATCAAGGGACTGTTGGTTCAGATTATCCCACTACTCAACGGCAATTCAGCAGAGACCCCTCAGAGTGGTGGGTGGGTCACGTCGCCCATAAACAGCCCCTTTCAGTCCATCCCAGGCACGTTCCGTAGGGCTCATGTCTGGAGAATATACTGGCCACTCCATTCGAGCGATGTCGTTATCCTGAACGAAGTCATTCACAAGATGTACACGATTGGAGCGCGAATTGTCGTCCATGTAGACGAATACCTCGTCAATGTGGTGCCGATATGGTTGCACTATCAGTCGGAGAATGGCATTCAGGTATCGTACAGCCGTTTGGCCCCTTCCATGACCGCCAGTGGCGTATGTCGGCCCCACATGACGCCACCTCAAAACATCAGGGAACCTCGACCTTGCAGCACACACTGGACAATGTGTCCAAAGCGATCAGCCTGACCGGGTTGCCTCCAAACATGTCTCCGACGTTCGTTTGGTTCAAGGCATATGCTACACTCTTCGGTGAAGAGAATGTGATGCCAAACCTGAGGGGTCCATTTGGCATATTGCTGGGCCCATTTGCACCGTGCTGCTTGGTGTCGCGGTTGTAGAGATGGACCTCGCCTTGGACGTCGGGAGAGAAGTTGTGCATCATGCGGCCTATCTCGCACAGTTTGAGTCTTGATACGACGTCCTGTGGCTGCACGAAAACCTCTCTTCAACAGGGTGGCGTTGTTGCCTGGGTTTCTCCGAGCCAAAATCATTAGGTAGGGGTCATTCATTGCTGTAGCCCTTGCGCTGTCTTCGCCAGCCATGTCATCGACAGTTCCTGTCTGTCTGTATGTCCTCCATGTCCGAACAACATCGCTTTGGTTCACTCCGTGACGTCTGGGCACTTCCTTTGCTGAGAACCCTCCCTGGCACAAAGTACCAATGCGGACGCGATCGAACCGCGGTATAAACCGTCTAAGCATGGTTGAACTAGAGGCAGTACGAGCCGTGTACATTCTTTGTGGTGGAATGACTGGAACTGATCGCCTACCGGAATCCCTCCGTCTTATAGGCGCTGCTCAAGCATGGTTTTTTACATCTCTTGGCGGGTTTAGCGACATCTCTGAACAGTCAAAGGGACTGTGTCTATGATACAATATTCACAGTCAATGTGTATCTTCAGGAGTTCTGGGAACCGGGGTGACGCAAAACTTTTCTTGGTGTGTGTTTTATATATGTCTAGGGTTGCCGTATCTAGGTGGGATCTCGTTGGGACACTCTGAGGTGGGAGTGAAATGTCAGTAGACGCCCCAGGATGAAGCAACAACTAAACGGGCATGGGAAATTGCAGGCTCTTTAACATAAGTCATTTGTTACTCCACAAGAGACCAACAATATTTTCGTGCACAGAAAAATCTTAAAATTCAGCTGTCTGGCAAAAATTACATTCCTTGTGAATTCTATTATTCTATCTACATTAAAATGGAGACTCTTCATTTCAGACTTATAGCTAAACAGCACACGAAGAGATTCTAAATAAATAAATATTTTATAAGACTGACCAAAGTCGAATCATATAATTGTGAAAGCTTATTTCAACAGTGAAAGATATTGACGTGTGTAACATCATAGATTAAGGGTCTATCTACGGCAGCAATCGCACATCTTCGTACTGGCCGCTAGACGCCGCCGCGAGCGCTGAGAGTGCATTGCAATAGTAGGCGCGCGTGTTGCGTGCGGGCCGCGAGGTGCCGCCACGAGCGCAACCGTATAAAGTGTCGAGGGAGTTCGGCCAGCTCTCATTTTGTTGCCATCTCATTTTTGCCAAGTCTCTTATTTGCTTAGTTGCTTACCTCTTACTCGTTTATGGCTCATGTTATTGTGATCTCTTTCAGGCACTCCGATTGTTTTGATTTACCAACAACTGAGAAGTGCTCATTCAGGCATTTCACTTTTGCGTATTTCTCATTTTGCTAATAGTATGCTCCTTAGCTTCTTACAGTTGAATTGATTAACGTAGTCTCACGTACTGGTTGTTCATTTCAGCCTGTTCATATTCTGATGTTCTTTCAATACTGTAACGAATATCGGAAGCATTTCTTCCCTTAAACTTGTGTAAACTATTCTCGATGTAGGATTTGTTCCGTGACACAGGTGTAAAGTTTTGAATATAAATATACGACACTGTGCTTTAAAAGGAATTTATTTTTTCAGTTTGTACTACCTCAGACGACGATTTTGTGATATAAGGGAAAAAGTTGAGGGGCGAACCCATGGAAATAGTCTTAAGTGATCCCCTTTAAAAATAAAAATTTTTGTGACACTGAGATACCTGACACTGTAGGTACGTAATAAATATATATATATATATATATATATATATATATATATATATATATATATATATATATTATACGTCACACTGGAGGCACCAGAGGCATTTCGCTTAAGCCTGCTTCTAAAGCAAGTTCACAATTTATTCATCAAAATAGGAGTTATATGTATATCTACATTTTTATAGAAAAAACTGGGATTCTGCTAATCTATGTCTGTTTTCTTTTTCGTGTAAACAAGTGTATGAGCAATTGTTAATTATAAATGGATTCTTCAAAATCGACGGTTCAGCTGGTTAAACGAGGTATTAGGCGAGCAACATACTTTATTTTGACCTAGTGGTTTATTTGCCTTTAGAACACCCAAGTGTAGCGAATAGTTTCAAACCGATACTGAATATACAATTTTCCTTTCCTACGGCTCGTAGCATAGCGGGTAGTGCTGTAGATAAGTGGAACCACGGCCAAGTGTAAACAAAACAGGCCGCGGCGTAAGTCTGAGGGACATGTGTCCCTGAATATTTATCTGTATTCCGTGTGACGACTAGCCTAAGATTTGAAATTGACGTTTGTAATCAAGGATTTAAAGGAAGAAGGCGAAGCACAATTGGAGGCTAGTGAGTCTGAGGACTTAGAAGTTGCTGAAAATCTTACCACTATACAAAAGCAATTACGAATAATGACGAGTACCGTCTCCGCTATATTTTTTCTAGTAGTTGAGATGAATTAAATACAGGAAGCTGTGTCGATACTGGTTGATGACATACATAAAAATCAGGAAGCCGCGTCGATACGAGTAGATGACATACATAAAGGTCAGGAATCAGTGTCGGCACAAGTAGGAGAAATGTCTCGTAAGATAAGGAAAATTTCTCAAAATCAAGCACAAATGGCTCAAGAAATTATAAAAGTCAGACGCGAATACGAGGACGCGGTCAGAGACTTAAATTCGGATGTAAAATGGTTAAAAGGAAATAAAGGCCCTCTCGAGGTCATAGTAAATCAATTGTCTACGACACTAGACGAATTGTCATTAAAGCATACGGAAATATCTGTAGAAATAGATTCTCGGGTAAAGGAAGCCGTAAATTCCATTTCAAAAGAACAAGAAAAACTATCGATAGATCCAACTGCTCAGATTTCTGAAGTAAATAGCAAGTTACTCAGGAATTATCTCAATGGCGAAGGGGAGTAAATGAGCAATTAAACAAATTTGGTGATGAGCTTACCGATATTGAAGAGGTAGTAAAGAGTGATGTTTCCACACCGACACGTGGGGGGAAAGTATTAGATGCTAGTACACAAAAGCGGGGGCAAGCTACTGAAGTAAATTCTGAGGTAACTCGGGATGAAGGAATCATATTTATTACCGGGGGATACGACACTTTATGTAAATGCCATTACGGAGGAACATTATGAGAAATACAGGAGGGGTCAGTCATTCTCACCTGACATGAGTGGGGTGCATCCAGTAGTATTTATTCCTTCATTTCGTGGCGTGTTACCCACAAAATGGACGGAATTACAAAAGATGCGTTACGTAAGTGAATTCATGTTAAATGATGCGGCCTTGTGGGCCACTGAAGTCATTCAAAAATGTTCCACATATGACGAGTTACAAAAAAGGTTTCTCGCTCAATATCGGTCTTTAGGGGTACAGCAACGACTTCCTGAGGCTGTATTGAACCCCCAGCAGTTTAGTTATAGCGAAGAAACGCTCCGAAATTATTTAGAGAAGTATCTGAATAAAACGAAATACTGGGACGAGCCAATTTCGCATAAACATTTGTTTTGACTTCTTAAGAGTAAGATGCCTATTGATATAGGCGAAAAATTAATTCACGCTCCAGACGCAAACGTTGATTACTTTATGCCCATCCTAGATGCAATGGATTTGATGCAGGAGGATGCGCGGGCAAGATCTCTGAATCACAGTCAGTCGTGGAGGAATGGAAATTTCCAGCGTCGCGAGCTGGCTGGCGGGGAACCCAGCTCGGCGTACCAAAGCCAAGACAATAAGAACGCGTACGGCTACGGTAGAACAGGCCGGTGGGAACGAGGTACTGCGGATAGGAGGCAGGAACGTAGGTTCACTCCAGGATACTACACTAATAACGAAACGACACAAAACAGAAATCAAGTGAGAAATGTTAAAGTACAATGATGGATCTCACATGAGAAATGAATTGTATAACGAGGACACTAAATACAGCACCAATCGTCCGGCAGTTATAAAACCTCCCGTTGAAATATTAATCGAGGGTATTACAGTGAACGCAATATTTGATACTGGGTCTGATATTAATGTGGTTTCTAAGGACTTATTTAGACAGATCACTAAAGCAAAACGGGTGCCAATATTGGCGGTTAGTAATTGTAAGGTTTTGGGAGCGATTGGAGGGATAAGTAGAAGCGTGAAAATAAAAGCTCAATTACAGATAGAATTGGGAAATGTAGCGATTGAATGCACGTTCCTCATAATTGATGCGCTGATAGTGGATTGTATTTTTGGGTTTTATTTTTTGCAACAAAGGGACACAAAGATCGACTTTTCTAACGGGATATGTGAGTAGAAGGTCAAACAGAAAATCGTCTCTCCAAAATTACTGAGGATAACCGACTCACATGGAAGGTCTTGCCCGGATATGCAAATGAAGTTCATTTCAAGAAATAAAACTACAGGCTCAGGGAATCATATTCATGAAATAAAATCTGATCGAAATGAATAAATGTTAAAAATTGTCTCTGAATCTGCTCAGCTGCCCTCAGAGCAGCGTTCTGAATTGTTTTGTCGTGAAATACGATCGAGTATTCAAAGAAAAACCTGGTGCGATTAGGGGATACGAATAGAGGATGAATGTCATGCCACATAGCCCGCGTCTCGTGGTCGTGAGGTAGCGTTCTTGCTTCCCACGCCCTGGTTCTCGGGTTCGATTCTCGGCGGGGTGAGGGATTTTCTCCTCCTTGTGATGGCTGGGTGTTGTGTGATGTCATTAGGTTAGTTAGGTTTAAGTAGTTCTAAGTTCTAGGGGCTGATGACCATAGATGTTAAGTCCCATAGTGCTCAGAGCCATTTGAACCATGCCACATAAAACCTTCTGTCATAGTTCGTACCGAGTACCATGATAAAAAAGAAACGCAGTTAGTAATGAAATTCAAAAGATGCTTGCATGGAACATCATATAACCGTCTGACAGTCGCTATTCGAGCCCTTACTTGCTGTAGAAAAACCAAGTGGACGAGTACGACTAGTTCTTGGCGCAAGAGAAATCAATGAAATTATAATGCCGGTGAGAACAAGGCCCGAGAGTATAGACTAATTCATACAGAGATATCATGGCGTAAAATATTTTTCTAGCCTCGATATCTGAGATTCTTACTGGCAAATTCCTATTGCGGCACAATATAGGAAATATACCGCCTTCATTCACACAGGAAAAAGTTATCAATTCAAATTTTTACCATTCGCTTTAAATATAAGTTCGAGTGTCTTTATTGCGGCACTTGCCGAAGCGCTGGGTCCCATACTTGTGAGTAAGATATCACTGATTGTAGACGACATTTTAATCGCCACAAATTGTTGGGAGGAACATATGGAAATTGTGTAGAATGTATTGAATAAGGTTTTGAGTGCTGTTATTATAGCTAATTTGTGTAACTCGAAGTTTGCACTACAGAAAATTAAATTTTTGGGCCATATGATTCATTCGTATGGTATCCTCCTAGATAGTGAAAATCTGAATGCCATAGCGAAATTTCCATTGCCCAGAAGAAAACGGCAATTAACTGCGTTTTGAAAGGAATTTATTTTTTCAGTTTGTACTACATGAGACGACGATTTTGTGACATAAGGGAGAAATGTGAGGAGCGAACCCATGGAAATAGTCTTAAGTGATCCCCTTTAAAAATAAAAAATAGTGTGATACTGAATGACGTGACACTGTAGGCACCGAAAATTTATATATATATAATTATACGTCACACATGGAATAATAATAAAAAACCATTTCATAGTTAAGACATGCGTCAATAACATATTTCTTTAAAAACAGTACTTCAGACAGGGAAACCGCGGAAGGGGCATATCCGATAGGCCAGGCCTTAATGAGAGATTTAGAGCAACGGTCACTACTGAGTAAATTACACCCGATTGCTACAAGATAGAAACTCAACTTACAAGGGATGCCGTAGCGAGCCAAGATTCCGTAACGTCTCAACGGCTACGGCGCTGACTCAAGCACGCACTTACAAAGCCGACGCGGATAGGCTAAGCAAGTTGGCCCGGCGGGTAACAGATAACACCCTGTACCTGCACCTCCAAACGCTACGAACATCTCGGAAACAGAAAAAACAAGCAAGCATATAAATCATGCATAATAATCATGGAACATGTGAAAATGCTCATACCACAACAAGAAGCTCCACGTCAGCGAGGCCCCAATCAAACCTTACGAGTAACAATAAGAGTTTTAGAATAAGAGCAACTAAAATGATGATTAACCCTCGCATTACCAAGCGGGGTATTCTGATTACCCCAGGTTGATTCTTTCCGTATAATAACGATATCTGAAGGGCCAAATGCCTGTGGCTCATGACTTCGTGCTAAAATGATTGGTGCTGAATTCACACTCACGACTGTCTAATTTTTATGGCTTTATCATTGTTCAAGTCATTTATTGGTGGGGTTGTGAGACTAATCCCGTTGGTATGAAACGTCTTATTTTCTTATTTGTAGAAAAAGATTTTGGGAAATATGTCTGTCATTCATCTTCTTTGTTGAGTTTTGCCATAGATCCAATGTTTGTCATTGTTGCTGGATGAGCTGTTCCTATTCTGGACTCCGACATAGGGTTCTGAACCCAAACTTCCCCCCTCCAAGCCAATAGTCAGTAGATAATACTGCAAAACGCTCACGGCTTCGCGTAACTCTTTTTAAATGACTGACTCTGAGGTACCCGGATCGACTGAAACCACATCAGCTATACAACCATTGTAATGCGTAAGGTGGGTCTGAATTCTACAAATTCACCTATAGGTGGGCTGAATGGAACTCAAAAATGTAATAGTCTGGCTCAGCTCGTCAATGGCTACCGAAATACGTGAGAGAAACTCACCAAGAGGACCAATGACGTCCGACGACAACACTAAAAGTGAGTGGCTCGCTGCGCCGAGGCGGGCGGTAAGGTTAGTAACAGCACCCTCCTTTTGCAATGCACGTATCTTTCATTCGTTGATAAAGTGTTCCTTCTTGAGATCAGCAATCCCGGGTATTTGGCGAATATAACCTGTGGTCATGGTCTACTGCGAACACACAAACAAGTAATCAATACCAAACAAGATAAAAGTACATAAAACCGACGTATAGAAACTGCAAGTCATGTGCACAATCCTTGGTCTCCCTCCCGCAGATCTGCTCTATTCTGCTACCAGTTTCAACGTGGTGGTTACGTGCAAACCGGTGACAAGTAAAAAAGTAAGTACAGAGGAGTTGCAAGATACAACTAATTTATTACTGATCAACAGTTTAACCCAAAGGGCACAGTATTTAACCAAAGACTTTGTACAAGTGCCTCTTATGCACAAATCAGAAATATACATTGCACAATACTTTCCTTATTGAATTAGGTGCTAACAAGAACTTCTTACAAGCGCTTCAGTAATAAAAGATAAAATCAATACCATTTAACAATTTAACCAGGGTACTTGAATAATACTGGTGAAACAAGTTTCTTTTGAACAGGATACAGGAGTAAAGAAATGCATTACACAAAACCTTTCTGATTGAATTACTTGCAAAGAAGAACTTCTTTAACTTCAATTCTAACTGTAACCCTTTTCAATAATAAAAGTTCCGAAGCCAAAACCCAGTCTGCCCGCCATCCCACCAACACCACCACCGGCCAACGAGGCAAAGATCAGCAACGCCAGAGGGAAACAATCGATCCGGGTGTATCGAACGAAGAAAGCAACTGGCGCCGGCGCCTCCCCACGTATCAGCAGGAAGTGGGTGTGACATTATTTTTAACTATTCATTACAATTTTTAAAAACGCGAACATCACCAGGAGGTGAAATAGTTAACATAATACTTGATACAATAAATGATACACAATTCCCAACAGTTGATGCCAATGACTTAGGCCAGTTGAACGTAGAATTTAATGACTAACTCCCCAGCAAGAACACAGATAAATGATTTTGAGAATGCACGAAAAATTAAACACTCAGTTCATGAACAAGGCTCCTCACATCAGTTCTATACCCAGGGCAGCCCACACTCCGTGTCTGTTTACGAAAAGAACAAATTTGCTTGCATTAACTAGCACCGGTAAAATAACCAGACTCAGATCCCGCTAAGATATCTTTGCGAAGTCTTTCAGCAGAACCCAACAGTTTCCAGTACCAGCAGGAAGACTTTCTTAATCACTTGTAAAAACAATACATTCAGTGGCGGCTGCACTGACACCAACCAAAAATGTTAACACGGTGGAGTGCTGCAGGAAGGCGAGCCGACTCATCCACTCTGTGAAACGGGCAGCATGATCACCGACGAGGTGGCGTTGTGGCCGGCCATCACCGGCTGCCAACTGACAGCGCCACACTTGCACCGCTGCCACCGCCGCTCAACAGAAATTCCCCACCAGCAGGCGCGGGAATTCAAGTCGCCGCAACGCTTGACGAGTTCATGTCGGCATAATTCTTCTACTCTAATTTTTGTTCCAGCACAAAATCCGTGGTTGAAACGGACAGTTGCAGAGCCAAAGGAACAGATACACTTGCATAATGTTTTGTGGGTCCCTTGTGAGCACGCAGAAGTGTCCTAACACCACATGTCGTGCATTCGACTAATGTTTGAAGTAGTGCTGGAGCGAACTGACACCATGACTCCTGCAGAGCTACCGAAAAATCCGTGACAGTACGACGGATATGGAGGTCTCTTGTGAACTAGAAGTAGCAAGGCATCCCAGAGTTGCTCAATGATTTTCATGTCTGCGGAGTTTGGTAGGCAGCGGAAATGCTTAAACTTAGAAGAGTGTTCCTGAAGCTTCTGAAGCAATTCTGGACACATGGGGTGTATCACTGTCTTGCGAGAATTGCTCAAGTCAATAGGAATGCACAGTGCTCTTGGAAAGGTGGACAAGATCCTTACATACGTGTCATATATCAGAGTCCTATCTAACTGTGTCAGGAGTCCCATATCACTCCAACTGCACACGCCCCATACCATTAAAGAGCCTCCACAAGTTTGAACAGGCTCTGCTGACAAGCAGGATCCATGCATTCTCAATACCCGTACTCGGTCATCCGCTCGATACAATTTGAAACGTGACTGGTCCGACGAGGCTAGATGTTTAAAGTTATCGACTGTCCAATAACGGTGTTGACGGGCCCAGGTGAGGCGTAAAGCTTTGTGTCGTGTAGTTATCAAGGGTTCAAATGGTTCAAATGGCTCTGCGCACTATGGGACTCAACTGCTGTGGTCATTAGTCCCCTATAACTTAGAACTACTTAAATCTAACTAACCTAAGGACATCACACACATCAATGCCCAAGGCAGGATTCGAACCTGCGACCGTAGCAGTCGCATGGTTCCGGACTGCGGGCCTAGAACCGCGAGACCACCGCGTCCGGCAGTCATCAAGGGCACACCAGTGGGTCTTCGGCTCCGAAAGCCCATATCTATGAAGTTTCGTTAAATCTTTCGCAAGTGTTGATAGACCGATATTGAAATCTGTAGCAATCTGCGGAAGGGTTGCACTTCTGTCACGTTGAACGATTCTATTCAATCGTCGTTGGTCTTGTTCAAACAGGATCTTTTTACGGCCACCGAGGTGGCGATTTTGTGGTTGAAATGGCTCTTAGCACTATGGAACTTTACATCTGAGGTCATCAGTCCCCTAGACTTAGAACTACTTAAACCTAACTAACCTAAGGACATCACACACATCCATGCCCGAGGCAGGATTCGAACCTGCGACCGTAGCACCAGTGTGGTTCCGGACTGAAGCGCCTAGAACCGCTCGTCCACAATGGCCGGCGGAGATCTGATGTTTTTCCGGATTGCTGATATTCTCGGTACAGTTGTGAATTGGTAGGACGAAAAAATCAGCACTCCATCGCTGTCTCGGAGATGGTGTGTCCCATCGCTCGTGCACCGACCAGAACACAACGTTCAACCTCACTTACATCTTGATAACCTGCGGTTGTAGCGGCAGTAACCGATATAACAACTGCGCCAGACACTTGTCTTATATAGGTGTTGCCGACCTCAGCGACGTATTCTGCCTGTTTACTTATCTCCGTATTGGATTACGCATACCTATAACAGTTGGCGCTCCAATGTAAAACTCACGAATATATATCAGATGGATAGAATGTACGTTCCAGTGTTGCAACAGTAATTTCAGTATGCACCCTACTCTTAATTTTTCCAAAGGACATTATTGCAACATAGTTGAGGCTTAAGTTATTTAACCCACATTACGATTTCTACGGTACCTTTCATGTTTAAACATATGGAAAGCAATGTGGGTAATGCTCCTTTAAAATTGACGTTCGACAGTACACATTAAATTCAATGTTCAAACATTAATTTTCAAAAGTTATTTAAGCCACATTTTAATTGAAAAAGTGATATACATACATACATCAAAAAAAGTTTTGCACCACCCAGGTTCTCAGAACTCCTGAAGTCAGACGTTGAATGTGGATATCATATCACAGACACAGTCCCTTTCTCTGTTAAGAGATTCCACTAAACCCACTGAAAGGTGTCAGCAACAATGCATGAGCAGCGTCTATTAGACGGAGGGGGTCTGACATCCCATCAGTTCCTGTCATTCCACCAGGAAGGAGGTACACGGTCAATAATGCGGTTCGATGGCGTCCGCATTGTTACCGTGTCCCAGGAAGGGCTCTCAACAAGGAAAGAGTCCAGTCTCTCGGAGATGGAGGAGTTACAGAGAGATAGAAACTGTCGATGACATGCCTCGCTCAGGCCAACCGTGGGCTACAACTGCAGTGGATGACCACTGCTTACGCTTTATGGCCCGGAGGAACCCTGACAGCAAAGCCATTAAGTTGAATAATACTTTTCGTGCAGCCACAGGACGTCGTATTACTATTCAGACTCTGCGCCATAGGGTGCATGATGCAGAACTTTACTGCTGACGTCCAGGGCGAGGTCCATCTTGGCAACCACGACACCATGCAGCGCGCTATAAATGGGTCCAAAAACATACCGAATCAACCGCTCAGGATTGGCATCTCATTCTCTTCACCGATGTGTCGCATATGCCTTCAACGAAGCAAACGTCGGAGACGTGTTTGCAGGCAAGCCGGTCAGGATGAATGCCTTCGACACACTATCCAGCGAGTGGAGCAAGGTGGAGGTTGCTTGCAGTTTTGTGGTGGTATTATGTGGGCCTGATGTTCGCCGCTGGTGGTCATGGCCACACGATACGTAAATGCCATCCTCCTACCAATATTGCAACCTTATCGTCAGTGTATTGGTGGGGCATTCGTCTTCATGGACGACAATTCGTTCCCCCACTGTGCCCATCTTGTGAATGACTTCCTTCTGTATAACGGCATCTCTCGACTACAGTAGCCAGCATGTTCTCCAGACATGAACCCTATCGAAAGTGCCTGGAATTGATTGAAAAGGACTGTTTATGGACGACGTGACCCACCACCCACTCTGAGGGACCTATGCCGAATCGCCGTTGAGGGATAGGTCAATCTAGACCAACAGTGCCTTGACGAACTTGTGAATAGTATGACATGAAGAATACAGGCGTCCATCTATGAAAGAGGACGTGCTACTAGGTATCACACGTACCAATGTGTATAACAATCTAGACCACCACCTCTGAAGGTCTCACTGTTGGTATAACATGTAGTGCGCAGTTTTCATGAACAATAGAACGCATGGAAATGATGTTTATGTTGAACTCTATTCCAATTTTCTTTATAGGTTCCGGAATACTCGGAACCAAGGTGATGTAAACTATTTTTGATGTGCGTATAATTAAACCATATTAAATTACTGCAACATAGCTGAGGCTAATGTTATTTAACACGCATTACGGTTTCAACAATAATTTCGATTAATTTCGATATTTCAACTTATGGAAATCGACGTGCAAACGACACCTGTAAAATTTGCTTTCAACATTACAAAATAAATGTAGTCTTCGAATATTAATTCTTATAAATTATGTAACCCACATCATAGTATAAAGAGTGATATAAATATTAGATGTATGAGAAACGTTATATAAAGGTCAGTTACAAAATCGATATCGAACAATAAGAAACAAAGTTAATGTTCAGTTTAATGTTTCACACAGAGTAGCTATCTATCTCCTAGAAATTATTTTGCCTTTGAACATGCAGGCTGAAGACCTACAGTTTGGCATCAGGACTTAGGGTGTTTTCGTTTTGTAGGAACCTACAGTGATATACGGCTACATACTTCTTGACAGAAATAGTACATCATATTTAGAGTGTAAATGCTGACGCAGAAGAAGTTTCACAATTGAAAAACAGGAGAGTGCTTCTATTCAGCTCTGTATCAGACTACGTACTTACTGTTCATGAGTATTGCAACAGCTAAATTTTCATCTTCAACAACGAGCCTGCTCCATTTCCCTCTAAGACGTTTACTCCTATTTGGTGTGCGAGCCACGTTATGGAGCTCGTTATACTGTAATGTAAGTGTATTAACTGCTTATGATTGCTTTTGTTGAAGTCATAAGTCTTCTGAAAGGTTAAATGTGGTGCAATGTCAGTTCCTATCATATGGCAAGATCTTTCTCTGCAAGATTCTTGTTGCAAATAGTACAGCTGTCCCGTCCCACATTTCAAAGCCTCTTCTCTTCTGTATGACCCCATCCTTTCTCCCTGATAATCAAATTCACAAGATAGTATTGAAACGCCCCTTAGAAAAATTACACATGATTGTGCTTAAACTGATACACAATAGTTTTTAGCGCAACGCAATCTGACTTTCAAAAATCCCTACGAAAGGATGGCCCTGACTAACATTAACCTATATGTTTCACAAATCACTTACCTCACAAAAATCTTCGTTACTCGAACTACTGCTGTACAGCGAGCGCCACTACTGCCAGCTAACTTAGTAGTCATAATATATATATCAGTTCATGACACCAATTCTTACAAATTTCAAAACTCCGCCATCTCTCTCCCCATGTCCACCACTGCTGGCGGCTCACCTCCAACTATGCAACGCTACGCGCTGTAAGCATCCAGCTGCCGCTGCCCAACAGTACAATGGCAGACAACAATGCAAACCAGCCACAGACTGCACATGGCACAGCCAGTGATTTTTATACAGAGCGCTACGTGGCGGCGGCGTTACCAATAAAAAAACCTAAACAGCCTACTTACATAGCCCCCATGCTCCCCACAAAAAAATTTACAAATTGTTTTGGGCAGTGGCCAATACAGATTTGAAAAATTTTTTCATAATTACAATGACAAAGAAATGAAATGCACACACTTATCGATACAATGTTGGTCAAAAGGTAAAATTTTCTGACAGTCAATAAAGACAGTCCTGATCATTCATCAAAGTAAAATTGCAGTGTTTTTCTCAAAGTCTGAGTAGTAAAAGAAAATGCACACGGAAGTAGTGGATTTCATGCAGTCTTGAAGAAGTATTGTTGTCCTTTCAACGGACAGACAGTGCTGACTCTTTACATGCAGACAGGTAATGGTCCACAACAGAGCAAACCCACAGCAGAGTCAGTCGAAGTTGAAGACCATTGGTACTTAGGTCATCACAGAGCAGACCCACTGTAGTCCTGGTAGAGATTATGGTATTGGTGGGTCATCAAAGGTGTAGACCCACTGTAGACCTTGTAGAAATAATGGTATTATGGGTCATCAAAGGTGTAGAGCCACTGTAGTCCTTGTAGAGATGGCCAGCAGCCATCTGTTTGACTGTGCAGGTGCACAATCACCATTGAAGAGTCTTGCGGATAATATAGCAAGTCCATAACCACCACCTGTGCACTCACAAAAATTGTTTTTGAAATGTCCTTAGAACCAGCAATGCTGTTATCCAGTCGCTTACTGAATTATTAACACACGTGCAAACACTATCAGTCCCTACTTCTCACATATTGTCCATATACAATGACCAACAGAAACGTGTGCAGTGAAATGTAATTTACAAGTTACTTAATTTGATGAACTGGTGTCAATTACAATTTTATAACATAAGAATACAATAACAAAGGTACAAAATACATCTTTAAACAACATAACATTACAGATAACATTTGTAGTAGTACAGGCTTTACAAAAGAATCGAAATTGCAAATACATCAGTGTTACAAAAACTATGACATAAGTACATACATAAAAGATCAGAATAACTTTTGAAACATCAACTTCACACATGAGCATTAGAACAAAACAGAATAAATAATGTGTAAACATCTTTACAAAGTAAATAACATGTTATTAATGAAAATTATATTTGAGGATAACAGTATTCCTCATCATAGTGAATGTAGCTTAGTATTAGAAAAATTCTGCAACATAAGTCTTATCAGATGAACACATAAAGACAGGAAGAACATAAATACACAAGGGTACACAAACACATAGTTGGATAACACAAGGAAAGGGCAGGGTTTGTTTTACGGCAGTATTTTGCAAACAAAACTTTCTTTACTTCTCGGAGATCTCCCTTCGTTCTTCATTATTTCCAAAAAGTCCTATCTATACCTGCTTTCTGTACTTTTCTCATATAACCTCTCAGTGCATTTCTTCAAATCCATCGCAATTCATTCTCTTATATAGGGTACCCCCTCTTAAGCTAACTTAAAGCTAGTGAGTTCAGATGCTAAACTAAGGGATGAGGCAATGCAGCAGCACAAAATGATTAATACAAACAACAATGAAGTAAAATGGAAGTTGTCAAAGAAGCAGCAATATTAAAACTAATATAAGGCAATGCGCAGCAAACAAGAAAAATAAATCAGTAATAAAATTGGCTTAACCCAGTAATACAAAGTGACATTCAGTAGCACTATAAATGGCAAACAGCCGCAGCAAATGCTACAACTTATACCTAAACATGACAAAGCCCAAGCAGAAAAAATGTTACACTAAAGACAAGAATACAGATAAGGAGAATGTCTATTCACATCTTAATGTCTATGCAATTAAAGTGGTGCACCACAAAAACTAATGCCACAACAAATTACCAAGTACTTGAAAAGAAAATTATATATATACAGTTACTGTTATTAGCCGCTTCTTATTGCTCTTTCCATTCCAAGAGCTCCTTTTTCGAAAAATGTGGATTATAAAATAAGTATTTAATAGATCTGTCGACAGAAAGTGTTCACATTAGCAAATGCATTTAATTTTATAAAACCAATGCTGCAACACAGCTGGAAAACAGCTATCAAATGAAATAAGCAACTATGGACAAAGCATAAAAATATCATTCAATAGTCAAGTGACATTTCAAAAGTTAATAGAATTCTCTCAACTCTCGTAGAAAGACGTTTATTATAATCAGGTGTCAGATGTAAGTATCTTCCTCAGTAATGAGCGTGTCGTATTTGCGGTGCTTTCTACAAAGGAATGTCAATAGTGAGCATAATGGCCTCCCTTTTTTTTTGTGCCGCTGAAAGGCACACACTAATGGCTTGTTTCCTGGTGGCTGTCGCCCAGCTGGGCGCCCACGACGCATTATGTGCTGGTGGTCACTTTACTTTCTTACCGAAATATTTACGGCACCAGTTTCCGCTACAGTGGCAGTCTCATATAAAAAAATTTACAGGTCAAGAATTTGCGTTACAAATCTATAGAAATAAAATCATTTAAAAATAATAGTGTTCAAAAATTTTTGACAGCATAGTGATACATTCACGCATATACACACATTTTATAACTCTTAAAGTACGATCCTCGGTTTCCAACATCCTTTTTCACAAACCAAAGTCCCTAACCACTACTCATTATTCCTTACCTTATTACACATATGTATATTCGTCGACACTTCTTCAATATGTCATCATAACAGATATGTAGCATAACCAAACAACTCATATAGCATCAGCTTAAACATATCTCAGCAGCATAATTCACATCGTCCTCGTAATAATAACATCATAACACCTCAGTCAAATCTCAAAAATGTCATAGCTTTCTGCAATAATTTCAAAGCCTAAAAAAATTCTCTGCTCATGTAAACAGTGTCATCTGCCTCAAACGTTCTTTAAAAATCATGATCCCATACCAAATATGTCATTCAAAGCTCCTATAGTATCACAATGGTTCTGAAAAATATGAACAGTTCACAAAGTACAGACAAAATACAATTTCATAAGTGTGAAGTTATCCAACTGTGTAATTACGTAAACATCTGTCACTGATGTAGTAAAATGAATGTTTGTCTCTCCCAGTTAAATGATCAGATAGCTGTGTAATTAATGTGTTAAAGAAATACAGTACCGATGTGTAGAGTTATATAAGCAAATACCAAATTAGCTAGGGCTCCTTGTGCTTGCCAAACACATGGTACACAAAGCATGCGTGTACCCCCCTGAGGATTAATGTAATTACATCCTTAGGTGTTACAGATTACAGCAATGGAATGAAATGTATAACGGAAAACCTTTGTATCATTGTATTTCAAATATCTGTAAAAATAAATGTTTTAAGTACAAAATTAATCACTCAAATAGTGTACTGTAGCGATAAACTGTGCGTCTTGTTGTAAGATAATTTTGTGTAAGTGTCGTAGTTATCGTCCTCTGTAAGCAAAGTTCTGCTGAAGTCAATGTACTTACCTCGTAGTAAACGAAGTGAATTGCTTTGCGTATAAATATCTTAGTTATTACGCTTATTGCCGAGATGAAGAAAGTGCTGTGCTGTAACGTATTGCTGTGCTATGGAAAAGGCTGTCTAATTGTAGCTATACCACAAAAGTTACCACTAAAACATGTTTTACTTTCCAGAATAATTCAGAAAAATTGTGCAGATATAAAACAGATACACCGCAAAAGCACAATGTAAATTGTGTCACACATTAGTACCGTCGTGATATAATCGTGTAGCTATCAAAGAAATCAACGCTAAGTCATCTTTAATCTCACAGAAAGCACTTCAAATAAAGAATGTCCTTTCAACTGAACCAAAATGTTGCATTGAAACCTCATTAACAGTATATGTTCTAAGTATGTAAGCCTTATAGTCGTTACGTAATCGTGCAACTAACAAGCAAGAATGTACAAATAACAACACTGTGTCGTCTGTTAACTATAACAATGCATTCGTAATTTCTGTTTAAAAATGTTCCCTATGTTCTAGACTGGATAGTTAACTTCAAAACATTGTTGCATGTTAACAGTTTCTCAGTGTGACAAAGCATATTAGAAATGTGAAGTGAAATGTTTAATGGCAAAGACAAACTTAAAAAGCACATTATCTCTTAATAAACGGTTTTGCATGTAAAATGTAGTGTAAGCCTTTACTCTTCCTAGTACGCAGACTGTCAACTGAAAATCAATTATCATATGGTTACGTCAGTAAGGAACACTGGAATTTTGCTCAAGATTAGCTTATGTTATTTTTCTCTGAGCCAGCCGGCGCACGCGGCTGCCTGCGGTGGGAGTCATTGTCTGTTTCTTTGTTGGCGCGCGTCGTTATTGGGATTAGGAGACCTAACTTCTACAAATTCACCTTGCCGAGAGGGCCCTGCTCTGTTTGAATTCCGCCAGTTCTGCTGCAATTCAGGTCTGTCGTTACGATCATATCGTCTGTCGTCATGTCGGTAGTTTCCATAGTTTCTTTCTTGTCGGTCACGTGGTGGAGAATTTCTCTCTGAATCGTAACTGCGTGCTAGACCGTTGCGTCTTAAGTTATTCTGTCTCCCTTGATAATAATTATTTTGGTTCCCATATTTTCTGTTTCTCTGATTGTCTCTGTGATAGTCACTACTGCGGAGAGGTGATCTTTCCCTGTAATTATTACTACTCTGCCAACGGTTGTCATACGGGTGGTGTCTGTTTTGGTCACGATTTGTGTTGTGAGAATAGCCTTGTCGTGTCCAGTTATTATTTCTTTCATCGCTGAATTGTGACGGACGTGACCTGTAATTGTTGTGTTCCAATTTTCGCGTTCCACGATTGTCAGTGTCAATTTCTAATTCTTGTAAGAGTCCCTGAAAAGCTTCAATGTCGTCTTTGCAACGGCCTGCCAAAATAATATACTGTAAATGTTCAGGCAATTTGATTAAGCAAAGGCGGATTAGTTCTGACGGGCTGTATGGGTTTGAAAGATACTGATTCTTATGTAACATGTCTTCAAAATATTTCACAACACTTGAAAATTCAGATTGTTCGAAATCGTTCATTATTATGATGCCATGTTTTACTCGTTCTTGTGTGGCTTGAGACCAATATGCTGAGAGGAAGGCATGGTAAAATTCCCCTTCACTGTGGCAATCGTGAACGACCGATCGCATTCTTACAGCTGGTTCATTCTCTAAATAGCCACACATAAATTCTAATCTGTGCTCTAATGACCAGTTGGGGGGGGGGGGGAGGGGGGGGGGGAAACAATGAGAGAATTGATGAAGCCATGCTTGTGGATGAATGTCGTTGCCAGAATTCTTAAATGTTTTGAATTTACGTGTAGTAATGAACAGCTTATAGTCAAAATCATCGTGTCGGCGGGTCGCATGTCCGTCATTGTTAAGTCGTTTCGGCGGTTCCATCTCAAAATTCGGTGTACTTTGCCAATTTCTTTCATAATCTCCGAAGTGCCCTGTGTTATTACTTTGTGGCAGTTCCGTATTTTTATGTCCCTCTTCCCGTATTGGTGTGCGAGAGTCCTCTGAAATACGTAATTCTTGTATTACCTGTGTCAGCTGATCTTGTACTTCCCGGATTTCTCTTTCGTGTTGCGTACTAATTTGATTCAGACTTTGTTTGAATTTCCTAATTTGTTCGCACGCTTCTGTGTCATTAAAGACTACCGGTTTTGTGTCATTCAGATTATCATCTACCTTCGAAGATAAATTAGTGAACTGATCCGAAAGTTCGGCTACTTTCTCCGATAGTGAACACATTTCTTCAGTGTGTTTTTCTGAACCAAGTTTCAGAGTGACCATTAGTGTTGAAATCGTATCTACTGTGTCCTTTAAGTTTTCCTGAGTTCTTGCAAGTTGCGTAACCGAATCGGTAGATGCAACTGAGTCAGTTTTAGCTTGCAAGGTCTCATGATTTTCATGAACAATTGTTTGCAGTTCTTTTATGGCTTCTTCGTGATTCTGTAATGCATTTTCATGCCGCGAAAAAATAGGTTGGAAATGCTCACAAATTTGTGTTTTTACGTCATTACAGACTTTTTGACATTTCGATTCGATTTTATGTAATTCAGTAGTTAAATCTTCATGTGTTTGTTCAAGCGTATGTTCCACTGAGTCTAACTTTTGAAGCTTTTGCTCCATTGCGTCTAACTTTTGAAGATTTTGTTCCATTGTGTCTAACTTTTGAAGCTTTTGCTGTGTTTGTCTCTGATTTTGTTCCATTGTGTCTAACTTTTGAATATTTTGTTCCATTGTGTCTAACTTTTGAAACTTTTGTCCCATTTGTTTCTGATTTTGTTCCATTTGTTGCATTAATTGCAATAATAATGTATTAGTGCCTGGAATCTGTTTTTCTATGCTTTTTGGCAGTGCATTTTCACCGGCAACTTTACATTTTGACAGGCAGAAAATGTGTCTTGACTCATTTGAGAAGAAGGTGAGGACCCATAACCTAAGTCTACAGTATTTGCAATATTGTGTTCTGTCATTTCGGATCCTGAAGCGAGCTGTGGCCGACTGATCGATCGATAATTGTTCCCTGTTCACTACTTGTTTCATTGTCCACACCATTGTTTGCCGCCCGCTCCATTTCCCTATGCACAATTACCAAATTACTACTTCGAATGTCTGTTAATTCACTACACAGTGGTGCTGATAAGCGACGCTCGTCGTCACTATTCTTTCTCAGTTTACTTTGGAGCCTAGTGTTACGTTTTTCACACGCCATTATTGTCACAATATTTCACACGATATCACATAAAACCACAATTTGAAGAGAAATAATAAGAGAACACATTAACATAGCACTGAAAATAATATCTAGTTAATTGCAAGCGAAGCTGCGAAATATTTTGTGCAAATCTACATGCATGCCACAACTGTTTTACTGTACAACAATGAAAGACTGCAACTACAAAGGAAATTCTCTCTACAATTACGCGCTAGCAATAAACAAAATCTACACTAATTACGCAAACTATAAGGAAAAAAAATCAGAAGATTCCAGTGAGGTATCCTCGGCTAAGGGTCGACATATGAAACGCCCCTTAGAAAAATTATACATGACTGTGCTTAAACTGACACACAATAGTTTTTAGCGCAACGCAATCTGACTTTCAAAAATCCCTACGAAAGAATGGCCCTGACTAACATTAACCTATATGTTTCACAAATCACTTACCTCACAAAAATCTTCGTTACTCGAACTACTGCAATACAGCGAGCGCCACTACTGCCAGCTAACTTAGTAGTCATAATATATATATATCAGTTCAAGACACCAATTCTTACAAATTTCATAACTCCGCCATCTCTCTCCCCGCGTCCACCACTGCTGGCGGCTCACCTCCAACTGCGCAACGCTACGCGCTGTAAGCATCCAGCTGCCGCTGCCCAACACTGCAATGGCAGACAACAATGCAAACCAGCCACAGACTGCACACGGCACAACCAGTGATTTTTATACAGAGCGCTACGTGGCGGCGGCGTTACCAATAAAAAAAACCTAAACAGCCTACTTACAGTATATCCATATAATATGCTGTACTGTGGCATTACACATCTGTGATGTCTTTTCTTACGTCCATTCATATACTTATAATGTCTGTGTAGAACGTAATGTTTTATTTGTCCAAAGCTCCTTTGTGTACTACATTACGTCTGTGTCTTTCGTATAGATATGAGTTCTTTAGAGGTCACTTATCTTAGGATAAAAGATCCTTTTACAGCTACAAAATGTGTTTGATGTTTTGTAAAATTTTTATTCAATCCTGTCTGAGCATAGCCTTGAAAGCTAATAGCCGATTCACAAAAAACTAGGAAATAAATGTTAATGTAGAGTCTCAGAACAGTGTATCTCATTGTATAAAAAGACATATAGGGTTATGTAGTTGCTTGAAATTGAAAGGTTCACTGAAGTCGCAATACTGCGTACTGTAAAAAGCGTACTGATGCTCTGGACCCATGTTAAAAGAACTCACTCGTCTAAGTTCTTCGCCTTCACAGTTATAATTTCAATCCCTCGTGTCATTTGATGCTTGCTCAACGTATAGATTCAATAACACTGGGAATAGGCTACACTGCTGCCTCACACTGTTATCAACTACCGCTTCCCATTCACACCTTTCGATTCTTATAGTCAAAGAAGGGCAGTAAGTAGCTATGGAGAATGAAACAGAAGATGTGTGCGGCTTTTAATGCTAAAAGAGAATCATCCATTCATCGTAGAAATGTCTCCTCTCCACGAAATTAATGTAGAAGTCTGACAACTGACAGAAATATAGAATGTGCTCTACAGTCTCCACCTCATTAACTGGAATGTACCCACTGGAATTTAATACTGGCCAAGAGGATGGCTTTAGGCTTTAGAGAGGCTTTACCCGTCATTTCACCTAATGAAGACGTAAATGCTGAGTCCACTTTAAATTTCTAAAATTGTTCATGTAGCTAGCTTTCAGAGAACTATGGTATGTACTAAGAAGGGCCACTGTTGGTAAGTGTCCCTGCGATGCCACAGTGATACTGGTCCCCATTTATGTTTGCAGTATAATGAACTCTCACACAAAGACACACTGACGAATTCGCTTGTTGGGTGTAGCATTTTTATCCACGTTGCTTCGAAGAACAACGTAAGTCTAGTGGCAGAAGAACAATGTTAACTGTTACTGACGAAACAGATTCTCCGTCAAAAAGGAAGAAACACTTAGCAAGCAGTTCAATGTGGCGTAATGGGCACTTTGTAGCAAATTAAGATAAACAAGACACAAACTGTACGCGATAGTCATAAGAGTAACGATAATTTGAGTTACGAAACAACGAATCCTAGAATTTTCATACAACATAAAATAAAAATATGTGATCACATTGGAAGCGACGCTACGGAAGATACCTAAAGCGGAAATTAAATTAGTATATTAACGGTGCAGATTGTTAAATTACTATATTGCAATAATATGTAGGTATGAGTTCTTGTAACAACTTTTGAGAAGTTTGAGGTACCTGAAGGGTCTTGTTGTCTCCATAGCACTAATAGAGAATTGTAAGTCAACTGCCAGTTCTTAATGTGGAGAAGTATAACTATTAGACCTATTTTATTAAAAACTACGTCTGTTTTTCACTGATCGGAGTCGATATTGTAAGTACAAAATGTTTAATTCCCAAGCGATCAGCTTGGCAATCGATGTACTACACCATCCGCAAGAATGTTGGACTATTAGGCCTTTCAAACCTTGAAACGGATTGCAATCAGAGAAGAAGGTACGTACAGCCGGTTTTACATAAACGTGGCGATGAAAGTAAACAATTAATGTTTTAGTCAATAATAGTTTACTGCATAAAAGAAGCATGAACTCCTAAAAAGAAGACTGTGGAAGAGTTATTTAGAATACATTAGAAGCATCTGATATGTAGTGCTACATAGCGATGTTACTATATTATCGGCAGGATATCTAGCAACACTTGCAGTAATAAACAGTGTAGTATAGTTACCTTAAAATTTCAATCGAATCTGTATTTCATGTCAGTGTATAACACACAATAAGTTAAATTATGTTCCACCAAGTGTTGTGTGCTATAATCAAACCGCACTGGTTGATTATAGCATCAGGTCAAGAGACCACGAGGCGGTGTGGTAAATGAATAAACTTGTTAAAATGATTGCTTCTCTTCCTCTCACCCAACTGGAACTACAGCATTACCTTGTTGTTGGGTTCACATGTCGAAGCCAGTGCAGCCTCTGAGTCTTTAACAGGTGTAACACCTATAGCGCCTCTCGGTGTTGAAAAAACCAAAATAGCTCCGAAATTAGCTTCCATGTCCTTAAAATATCAATTCACCAAATGACCCAAGTCCCTCCACAACTAGTAATTACGACAAATAAAAAAAAATAGAGGGATATATGTGGTATAGAAAGCAAAAGAGAAGAAAAGGAAAATTTAATAATAAATTTTAGAAACATGGGAAGGGTAAAAAACAGTAGAGAATATTAACATATTAGTTATTCCAAAACGTCAGAAAATCAATATTATAGTCATAGAACGTAGGTCTGGGACAGCAAAGACAGTGTTTATTAAAGTATAAATAGCCATACGTTCTAGTTACGATACTCCAGTCTCTAGTCTGTCCTGGTTCGATGTTATTTAGGACGTACAGCTTTAGAGAACAACAATTGGGACTTTATTAAACAGGGATAAAGAATAGAGCGTGACGAGATTACTTTTGAGGATTTTCAATTCAAGACTTTAATTTAGACATTTATCAGATTAGATAAACGGGAAGGTGAATAGTAGTACTCCCTTTAGCTTTAATGTCAATTCGTGTGAATATTTAAACGCTTTACTGAACTGAGGATTTTAACCGGATTCCGACTTTGAATTGTGATAGTGGGAAACTTTAACTTGACGCGACTAGTGATCATAGTTAATGACAGTTTGAGGATATTAAATAGAAATAACTTATTTACCGAAAGTAACAGGATATTATCTACCATTTCTGATGCCAGTGGGAATCCTACTTAGACATCTAATTAAAGAACTTCTTTGAATGAGATCGTATGAGTGAACCTATTTATTAATAATACTTGTCAATAAACTGACGTTGTTAATTTCAAGCATAATACAAGTCTTGAACATTGATTTAACTTAGATTAATAAAAGATTACGTGATCTATGACAAGAACTAACTGGCGATTTGTAACAAAAAAAAATTGAGCGAAAGGTTAAAATATCGTCGTCTGTAAACATTGGTAGTAAAGCTAATATAGATTTTTTCTCTCAGAGTTGGGAAGACTGTACGTGTACTGACCCATAGGGTTTTAAAAGTAATCAAACTGATACTTAGCTGGGACAATATTAAATAAAAGTAAAACCCTTCAATGACAGTCAATGTGTAAAAAATAAAATCAAACTTTCACCTATTAGACGAAAAAACTAAAACAGAAAAAGGGCTGCTACACAGGACACGCGGGAATGAAGTTTTTTCTGTTTTCAAGTCATGTAAATTCTGACTAATATCTTCAGATGGTGCAAACCTTAACTTGATTCAAATTATTGCACTTAACTCTGACCTAGGGCACCTTCTTTACATTTAAAACTACACGAGCCAAGACCGTTGTCTTTTCAGCTGTTGTTTGAGTCCACTCTCTAGTTAATTTTCTGCGTGGGTCCACTTCTCAGTCTCCCTTTACTCATGTGGTGCGCGATCTTAGCATAACGATCAGCGATATAGCGAATCGTTTCACCTTTGTGGATTCTGCCTCATGCATAGGGGACTCCATAAACACTGGTCTCCTGAATAACTGTATTACCTCTGCCGAGGTCTGACATGCAGTATGAGGATATTAGTGGTGGTCTGAAATATTAGTCTCATCTCTCTAGCTACAAACATCTCATCTCTTTTGTCGTCTCCCTACAGGTATGCTGCAAGGATGTTCTTTTACGATGAGTAATCCGTCAGAGGCATCAGATGATATTAGAAATTTTTTCTCAACAAGTGGATGATTCGGGCCCTGTCAGTGTGGGTTGCTTTCCTATACACCGAAGAACCAAACTTGCATCTCGGCTTTCGTTCATCTAAAACAGTCAAGAACGGTAGGTTGTAATTCCTCTCTGACTCAGTAATAAGCTTAACATAGCGTTGGATACCGTTCATGTGATCGACGAATGATGCCAAGGATTTATACTGTAGGAAGAAAGACTGACGCAACATCGCTGAGGTTGCTTCTCTGGAAGCTCCGTGGCCAAGTTCGGTATGGCCGGGACGGGGCAGATGTCACCACTTTGTCATACTTCATGTTACTATACTCATGGGTACAGAAAGTCCATTGTCGTTAATGAATGTCGAAACAATTTCACGACCCCAGGTGGAAATTGTTTAGCCGATGGATCTAGCGTGTCTCCTACAAGCACTCTCAAAAGAAATCGAAACAACATCGAGATTACTGGTATTATCATTTCGTGTTACTTTCATTTTATTGAAACTTGTCGACCAGTATCAGCAAATGAGAAATAAGATCTATTAAACGTCTCAAATTGGGTGCCACTAGCCGTACCAAGCATTTCGCTAGTCTGTAATGAGACTAATTAATGGCAATGAGTCTAAGATCGTTCTTTCTTGCGTATCTGCAGCCTTTCATACAGCCTGGGAGGTTTCGAGCCAAGCTCTCCGCGTCGGAGGTTCGATTTCTCCCTTGGGCATGGATGTATGTGTTGTCCTTTGCGTAAGTTAGTTTAAATTAGATCAAGTAGTGTGTAAGCTTAGGGAGGGATGACCTCAGCAGTTTTGTCCCATAAGATCTAACAGCTAATTTCCTAATCTCCAAGGTCTCGTTCCACTTCGTCTTGAATGCCAGATTTTCTTAAGAGTTCTCCGGAATTTCTGACAACTGGTTGTTCCAGTCGCTTCCAAGCTGCCTGTACGTATGGTACTGGTATATATATATAGCGCACTGTGACGTATTCTCCAATGTTAAGAAGCAAAGAATCATTTTCTATATTAGCCAGTAAGGTAATCAAGTCTTTGTTCTCACATAACAGGTCTAAGTCTTCTCCTACCTCCTCGCTAGTGTCAGATGTCAGTGTCCTACATTTCACATGTCATCATCAGACCGTTCTTAATGTAGCCATCATTCTCTGACCCACGCTGTCAGTGCAATTTCGTTTAGGTATGAGAGAAGATGGCCTCCAAGTCAGATGCTGTAGCTTCGGCTCCTAATTAAGTGCTGATTTCGAAGTGAATAAGACAGTGTTCACTTAATATCCTAGTGCTTACTATTAACTAAGTGCCTGTCCTTCTTGGTTAGTGAAACAACGTTATCTCCAATAGTTTTGCTTCAGTAAAAAAAAAAAGATTTGAAGTTTACAACTGAGAATCACTTCTCTATAGATTACAGATCCATCATTAATTGTTAGGAATTACTGCATATGCTGAAGATTTGTTACTTTCAGAACACACCATCAGCCGACGTTCGCTAGAATAAAATTACGACAGAATCCCTGGAATATTGTATGAGCGTTGGTCGCAGATTCTACTCAAGTTCGCGCAACAAAAATCCGAATGTATGCTACTTACAGGAAGACAGAAGAGGGATTCCTCGATTAATATAATTCAGAAGATAATCTTGAGGCATACCATCGACTAGTGTTCAGTTGTTCACTTGGACGAACTGTCGACATTCAATGTCAATACAGAAATTATAGCAAGGAAAGAATCTGTACATAATTAGACTGTACCACGAGTCTACATTAATTGCAGTTGTACTGTATGGCCCCTGTGTTTAGACGCAGAGGCTGCGACTGGTCAATCCCGCTGCTTCAGTAAAAAAAGCATAGCGAGGTATTCTGGTACGGCGCTGCTAAGGCTTCAGAACCACATCGACAGACATCGCAACTCTAATTTTAAGCGTACTTCCCCTGGCGCTATAAATAAGTAAAAGAAAAACTGCCATCTACTGTCTGAAGAGAAACCGTATGAGAAAGTGCGTGAAACTTTCGGAGAACCGGTAACAAATCCAGTAGCATAAAGGAATATTTACAAAATGGCAGCAGAGATGGAAATCGTAAAACATACACTCCGGCCATTAAAATTGCAACACCAGGAAGATGACGTGCTACAGAATCGAAATTTAACCGACAGGAAGAAGATGTTGTAATATGCGAATGATTAACATTCCAGAGCATTCACACAAGGTTGGCAACGGTGGCGACACCTACAACGTGC
The DNA here is from genome assembly GCF_023897955.1 of Schistocerca gregaria. Taxonomy (NCBI): domain Eukaryota; kingdom Metazoa; phylum Arthropoda; class Insecta; order Orthoptera; family Acrididae; genus Schistocerca; species Schistocerca gregaria. The sequence continues at coordinate 173,337,888 of NC_064926.1, read as the reverse complement.
TGACATAAGGAAAGTTTCCAACCGATTTCTCATACACAAACAACAGTTGACCGGCTTTGCTTGGTGAAACCTTGCTGTGATGCCTCGTGTAAGGAGGAGAAATGCGTACCATCACGTTTCCGACTTTGATAAAGGTCGGATTGAAGCCTATCACGATTACGGTTTATCTTTTCGCGACATTGCTGCTCGCGTTGGTCGATATCAATTGACTGTTAGCAGAATATGGAATCGGTGGGTTAAGGAGGGTAACACCGAACGAAGTGCTGGATCCCAATGGCCTCGTATCACTAGCGGTCGAGATGACAGGCATCTTATCCGCATGGCTGTAACGGATCATGCAGCCACGTCTCGATCCATGAGTCAACAGATGGGGACGTTTGCAAGACAACAACCATGTGCACGAACAGTTCGACGACGTTTGCAGCAGCATGGACTGTCAGCTCGGAGACCATGGCTGCGGTTACCCTTGACGTTGCATCACAGACAGGAGGACCTACGATGGTGTACTCAACGACGAACCTGGGTGCACGAATGGCAACACGTAATTTTTTCGGATGAATCCAGGTTCTGTTTACAGCATCATGACGGTCGCATCCGTGTTTGGCGACATCGCGGTGAATGCACATTGGAAGCGTGTATTCTTCATTGCCATACTTACGTATCACCCGGCGTGATGGTGTGGGTTACACGTCTCGGTCACCTCTTGTTCGCATTGACGGCACTTTGAACAGTGGACGTTACATTTCAGATGTGTTACAACCCGTGGCACTGCCCTTCATTCGATCCCTACATTTCAGCAGGATAATGCACGGCCGCATGTTGCAGGTCCTGTGCGGACCTTTCTGGGTACAGAAAATGTTCAACTTCTGCCCTGGCCAGCACATTATCCAGATCTCTAACCAACTGAAAAGTCTGGTAAATGGTGGCCGAGCAACTGGCTCGTCACAATACGCCAGTGACTACTCTGTTTGAACTGTGGTATCGTGTTGAAGCTGCATGGGCTGCTGTACCTGCACGCGTCATCCAAGCTCTATTTGACTCAATGCCCAGGCATATCAAGGCCGTTATTACGGCCATAGGTGGTTGTTCTGGGTACTAGTTTCTCAGGATCTATGCACCCAAATTGCGTGAAAATGTAATCACATGTCAGTTCTAGTACATTTGTCCAATGACTAGCCGTTTCTCATCTTCATTTCTTCTTGGTGTAACAATTTTAATGACCAGTAGTGTAAGAAGCACGCTGTTTCAGTTTCCTCCTTATGTAACTGAAAGGCATCATATGATACATTTTGAGCCAAGTAGGGGACTGGTACACTATCTTACCGGACATGTGTCATATCCTACATACATGAATAGAAATGGTAAAAGGGCAACGACCAGCCGTGAATGTCGAGAAATTAGCACACCAGTTAACGTCCTGTGGGAATGTGCCCTAATTAATGACGCGGGTGGGAGCGTTTGGCTGGCTTCAAAAGGTAAAAGTTTTGTTACATAATTTGAGTAAAAGAGGACTTGGATAACCAAATTATGTACGTGTGATATCTAAAATAAGGGAAGGCATAACTGCAACTAACAGACACCACAGCAGAGACGAGTAAGCGCTGTATACGACCCCACGGATGTGAACGAAATCGGATGGTTCTATGATACGTGGTCATGCAACACAATGAGTGAAATAAGGGGATCACAAGCATCCCAGAGAAGAATAGCTTTGAGTACTACCGGGCTTAACATCTGAGGTCATCAGTCCCCTAGAACTACTCAAACCAAACTAACCTAGGGACATCACAAACATCCATGTCCGAGCCAGGATTCGAACATGTGACCGTAGCGGTCGCGCGGTTCCTGACTGAAGCGCGTAGAACCGCTCGGCCACAGCGGCCGGCAGTGAGAAGAATCTTCGAAGTATAAGCGACACGCTCTGACCTGTCGCCGTGCTATCTAGTGGCAGCAAAATGTTGCTGATCCCGACGAGGAAGCCGTTCTCGTACAAATTAGTCGGTAGAAACTAGATTCATTTCAATGGTACTGAATTGTATGTATGTTTGTGTGTATGTATAGATGTGTGACCGTCTTATGTACAGTTTATGGTCAGGAGAAGGAGTGCAATAACTAGGCTTGTCTTCCACTTCATTTTGTCTTGTGCCCTCTGTCGCCAATCTCTCTCTATAACTATCTGAATGAAGTCCTCGTGGATTACATCTGTCAAATTTTCCTTTGGTGTTTCGAGTCCTTATCTTCCGTAGGGAGAAAAATCGGTGGATTTTAAATCCCATCGGTGCTTAGCCATCCGAGTGACATGCTCTGCACATACTAGCCGCTTACTTCTCATCAGACATACAATTTTTGGCCTACTGTAAATTTCATCATGCAAGATGCTTCATTCTCTAGGGATCTCGTCTTCAGAGAACCATAGATCTTCCATAAGTCTTTCCGCTTGAAAACGAGATGCTTTTCCTTTTTTCTTTTTTTTTTCATCCCGATTTTCGCAGCCATACAGCCACATGGGTAGGATCAGTGTCTTCTACAGCTGGAATTTGGAGTTCTTTAAGAGACTCAGCGATCTGAAAACGTCGCTCAGACTGAAGTGTGACCAGTTTGCAGCTTCGACCCTCCCTGTGATTTCTGCCCTACATTATGCGTCCTCTCTAAAAATTAGCCTACCCTCAGACATTGAAAATTATGAAATTCTGTATGATCGGGTTCCGAATACCAGAGTCTGCAGTGGATCTTTCGTATAGGCATTAGTTCCGCATATCATCAGATAGTTGTTGATCTAAAAGATTCTGATCGCTGCCACCTCCCGGCTGCCGCACGTTTCAGTTTTCCTTAGGTCTGCTCAACAGAGCCACATCATCGGGATATGTCAGATATGTGGAAGTTCTTACGGGAAGTTATGGATATCCATCTTATTACGTGTACGCGTCTCTACTTCATGTGATGAAATACGTTAGAAAAAGTACCACCACTGCTGCATCTTGAGAATGTCTTTATTGTATCACACGATTACTTTTGGCAGCACATGTTCAGGCCCCACCACTTCCAAAAGGGTATTTGATTTCCCTGGCACCAGCATACGTCTATACTCGACACCGTGTTGTCTAAAATGCAATACATGTTATTGCATTGGAGATGAAATGGCCCGCCTTGGTCTTCAGGGATGAAAGCAGATTCTGCCTACAAGCAACAGATGGTCGCTTGCGCGTTCAACGTAGATCTGGACAGCGCTATATCGTAAAGTGCAATCGTCCAAGAAAGACTGGTTCTGCCCCAGGCCTCATGGTCAGGGGTACGATAAATTACAACTGTCGTGTGCCTTTGGTGTTTCCAGGGGATGCGATGCTAACCAGCGCTCGGTACGTGCTAAATGTTGTCAGACCCGTTATTTTGCTTTCTTGCGACAGGAAGGTGATGCGTTGTCCCACCAGAATAAAGCTCACCCAAACACTTCCCTTGAAACTCAACAACACTTGCAGCAGCTTCTCTCGTCAGCACGATCTCGGACTTGTCTCCAGTCGAGAACGTGTTGGATACGATGGGCTGAAAAGTGAATCGTGCCACTCGTCGACCTACAATGTGTAGAGAACTATGTGAACAGGTCAGTCAGGCGTGGCATAACTTATCCCGGGACATCTTCTGTGCGACAGACTCGGTGGCAGAATCAGCTCCTGCATTGCCACCCGTGGCGGCTACGTCATGTTATATTAGGGGTGTTTCAGGATGGATCGATACCTTGTGGCCCAGCAGTCTAAGGCGCTGCAGTCATGGACTGTGCGGCTGCTCCCGGCGGAGGTTCGAGTCCTCCCTCGGGTGTGTGTGTGTGTGTTTGTCCTTATGATAATTTAGGTTAAGTAGTGTGTAAGCTTAGAGACTGATGACCTTAGCAGTTGAGTCCCATAAGACTTCACACACATTTCAACATTTTTGATGCCTTGTGCCTCTGAACCGCTTGCGCTGTTGATCTGTAAACGTAAACTATTCCTGTACTCAATACGCCAAGTTGGAACAATAAATCTTGAGGGAATAGGAAAAGCATGTTATAACGTTCTCCAGCATTGCATATTGTGCCGTAGTTGCCGTCGGTGCAGTAACAGCTCAGCGTAGCGGCGTGGTGCCGCTCTTCCATTGCATACACGTGGTACTTGTTTCCCAATTCTTCAACAATAAACTTATATGTAGTATTGTTGCGTATCACTGTTAATGCATAACAAATACCGCCAGACAACAAAACTCTAAATACAACAGACCAGTACTCAATGCGATACTGACGGATACAAAGTAAGGAGGGTATTATGTCGTGAACACCAGGTACCATGAGCGAATGGAACATGGTACGCAGAGCATACTGTCGAGAACTGCACTGTCGTGCACTAGTTTCAGTGCAATACAAATACAAAGCTAATTAAGACAAGAAACCAAACCAAACTTAATTACTCTGTAACGGCCGTCCAAGACAGTGGGTGCCTTACACATAAATATTCAACAGTTATGCCTGAACAGCTTGCGAAAATTTTTAGGTTTAGTTCTAGTTCACCATGTATACATGACGGTAATTTAAAAAGGTATTCTGGAGTAGTATCAGAATTCATGGTGAGACGAGACCAATCATGAGATTCGCTAATAACACAGCTTTACTCCGTGAATTGCAGAGCTTATTGAATGAAATAAGCAATCTGACGGAAATGGACTGAGAGCAGTCTGAAGAAAGACGTAAGTAGCAATGAAAAGCTGAAATGAGATCAGCGATAAACTTAACATCAGAACTGGAGACCACAGAGTATAGGAAGTGAAGGATATTGCGACCTTGGACGCAAAATTACGCATGAGAGAAGATACAATAAGTAGACGAGCAAAGGACAGAAAGGCAATCATCCCAGGATGAAGTTGGTAGTGTCAAACGTAAGACTTAATTTGAGAAGGAAAGTTTTTTCCATTTATTGAATAGTTTGTACATGTGTCATAAACTGTGGAATAAGCAGGAAAGAACTGAGTATGAGCATTAAGAGTAAAGTGAATGAATTAGATAAGAAATGAGGATTTTCTCCGCGCTGTCGTTGAAGAGAGGAACCTTTGGAAAGCTTTGACAATAAGAAGTGAAAGTAATATACACTCCTGGAAATGGAAAAAAGAACACATTGACACTGGTGTGTCAGACCCACCATACTTGCTCCGGACACTGCGAGAGGGCTGTACAAGCAATGATCACACGCACGGCACAGCGGACACACCAGGAACCGCGGTGTTGGCCGTCGAATGGCGCTAGCTGCACTGCATTTGTGCACCGCCGCCGTCAATGTCAGCCAGTTTGCCGTGGCATACGGAGCTCCATCGCAGTCTTTAACACTGGTAGCATGCCGCGACAGCGTGGACGTGAACCGTATGTGCAGTTGACGGATTTTGAGCGAGGGCGTATAGTGGGCATGCGGGAGGCCGGGTGGACGTACCGCCGAATTGCTCAACACGTGGGGCGTGAGGTCTCCACAGTACATCGATGTTGTCGCCAGTGGTCGGCGGAAGGTACACGTGCCCGTCGACCTGGGACCGGACCGCAGCGACGCACGGATGCACGCCAAGACCGTAGGATCCTATGCAGTGCCGTAGGGGACCGCACCGCCACTTCCCAGCAAATAAGGGACACTGTTGCTCCTGGGGTATCGGCGAGGACCATTCGCAACCGCCTCCATGAAGCTGGGCTACGGTCCCGCACACCGTTAGGCCGTCTTCCGCTCACGCCCCAACATCGTGCAGCCCGCCTCCAGTGGTGTCGCGACAGGCGTGAATGGAGGGACGATTGGAGACGTGTCGTCTTCAGCGATGAGAGTCGCTTCTGCCTTGGTGCCAATGATGGTCTTATGCGTGTTTGGCGCCGTGCAGGTGAGCGCCACAATCAGGACTGCATACGACAGAGGCACACAGGGCCAACACCCGGCATCATGGTGTGGGGAGCGATCTCCTACACTGGCCGTACACCTCTGGTGATCGTCGAGGGGACACTGAATAGTGCACGGTACATCCAAACCGTCATCGAACCCATCGTTCTACCATTCCTAGACCGGCAAGGGAACTTGCTGATCCAACAAGACAATGCACGTCCGCATGTATCCCGTGCCACCCAACGTGCTCTTGAAGGTGTAAGTCAACTACCCTGGCCAGCAAGATCTCCGTATCTGTCCCCCATTGAGCATATTTGGGACTGGATGGAGCGTCGTCTCACGCGGTCTGCACGTCCAGCACGAACGCTGGTCCAACTGAGGCGCCATGTGGAAATGGCATGGCAAGCCGTTCCACAGGACTATATCCAGCATCTCTACGATCGTCTCCATGGGAGAATAGCAGCCTGCATTGCTGGGAAAGGTGGATATACACTGTACTAGTGCCGAAATTGTGCATGCTCTGTTGCCTGTGTCTATGTGCCTGTGGTTCTGTCAGTGTGATCATGTGATGTATCTGTCCCCAGGAATGGGTCAATAAAGTTTCCCCTTCCTGGGACAATGAATTCACGGTGTTCTTATTTCAATTTCCAGGAGTGTATAAGTGTTAAGTCCTGAAGGAATTGTACTTTAGGGAGCAGTAAAGGGAAAAATAAACTGCAGTGGGAGACGGTATTGGAATATATTCAACGAATCACAGAAGATGTGTGCAATTCTTACTCTGAGACAAAGAGGTAGGCACGAAGGAGGATTTCACTGCGGGCCGCGTCAAACCGTTCAGAACGCTATGAAGCAATAAAATGAAAACAGTGGCAAAGTGGAGCATGTGACTGAGAAATACGTCTAGTAGTTAGACGGAGTTCCTCCACCGCACATTCTGAGAGATGATGCACTGATCTGTTTCACTAAAAATATTTAATACAACGAAAAACCAGTCGAAAGTTCTAAATTTAACTTTTTTTTCACTTGATGACCAGTATCTGGCCAAGACACGTTTTCAAATCTTCGCAAAATATCACAAATTATATTTCCGAAGATGTGAAAACTATGACAAAACTGTGGAACGAAGAGTTACAGATAACAATACTGATAACTTCTGGATGTGCAGTAACTGTTTGTTGCATATTTTGGCATTCTTTTCACATCTTCGGAAATACCATTCATGACTATCTTACGATAATTTGAAAATGAGTCTTGGCCAGATACTGCTTATCAAGTCAATAAAAGAAAGCACAATTTGAACTTTAAACTGTTTTTTCGCTTACAGATTAACAAATGTTTCTGACCCACCTGCACTCCAGCGTGCTGGAAATTCGTAAAAATTATTTAACGTCGGCTGACGACCTGGGGGGATGAGGCGGTGGTGAGGGGTGTTGGGGAAGTTCACACTTTTACTCTACGTTGAAACAAGAATCATCGTCAGGTTCTCGGCTGGAATTTTTTTTTTGTCATATCACGTTAGTATCATTGGAGTCCAGGTGTCAAAACACGAGAGTTAAGCCATAAAACTAACTACATTTGTTAACCGTCACTATGTACAAAGTAAAGTGTGGTTATGGTGCTGTTGTTACGTCTACTCATTCGGAACTGAATGTATAAACACAGAAGCTGGTACTGAAGTAGTGTCTTAGCATTACGATGGAGTTTGCTCCTGATCGACCGTATTGTCTTTCTCGCTGCATCTTCAGTCACGTGACTACTCTGTTATTCATTCTCAAGCACCTGGCAGAGGTGTCTGCGAATCAGTTCTATACAGTTCTCTCTGCCGTTCCATTCTTAAACAGCACTTTGGAGAACTGAACACATAACTATTTCTGTGCGAGCTTTGAGTTTCTTTATTTTATTACGATGGTCGTATCTCTTTATCTTGGTGGGAGACAACAACAAAATTATCGCAATCGGACAAGAAAGTGTATGACTGAAATTTCGTGAAAATATCTCGCTGCAACGAAATACGACTTGTTTCTAATTATTGCCGCCCTCAACCACTCTACAACATCCGTGACACTATCTCCTCAGTTTTGAGGTAATTGGAAACTAGCGTCACTGAACTTTTACGGTGTCTTCCATTAATCGTATCTGGTAAGGACAATTTATCACGCAGCATAATTCCAGAGGAGGACGGAGAAGCGTAGAGTAAGCAGTCTCGTAGAATTTTGGCATAGAATATCAATATTCTGTGCATTACAACTGTTCGAATGTGAAGCTTAACGGCAAGAAACCGAGGTATTAGTCTTTCCCCCGGCGGTGAATTTAAAATCCTAATAAAATCGGAACATGTGAGAGCTTTTTAGGAAGTTTTTCTAGCGTTGGCACACAGCACATTATAGGCGCATCGTAGAAAAATTTCTTTGTCCTCATATTCTTTCATGGTTCCATTCCTAAATAATATCTTATCGGTTTCAAAGCCGCGTCATTTCGACTAAAATCATACAACTCTCTCCGTCAGCGTCATGAGTAATTATTCTAACCACTGACCCGGCGTATCTGTTGTACAAACTATGCAAAAGCGTTCTCGGGCTTTCGACAGCTGCCTGCTGAAACGCCTGGCTAAATCCACAGGACAGAACAGATAGTTGGAATTGTGGAAACGGGTCAAAAATGAGTGACTGTCAGTTACACTCGAACACATACAGTTTTATTTAATTGCCCAAACACTACAACCCAAATTGCTGAGCTTAACTATCGACTGAATATGTCACACAATCTTATATCTTAAGGGCACAACTTCTTTAATATTTAAAATGGCTAAAGGCCCATGATTTAAAACAGAACGACAATAAATTTACAAAAGGCAGAAAGCGCAAGATTTCATGCTTAAATAATATTTCAAATGAGACTTAAGGCCCAGGCAATCTTAAACTTGACAAGTAACAAATTTTCATTTTTTAAACAGCTGAAAGCCGATGATTTAAAAACACAACTACAATAAATTTTCAAAGGCTGGAGACCCAAAGTATTATCGTTAAATAATTTTAAAAAAGGTGGCTGAAGGCCCAAACAATGAAAGACAAGACAAGCACGGAATTTTCAGTTTTAAAACGGCTGAAGGCCCATTACTTAAAACCAAACTATGTGCATACAAATCCAAACAATCGGTTATGACCCATTAAAATACACAGACACGAATAAGAAATGGCTGTACATCCAATGGCGCTCAGAATTTTACGGGGGTCCGTCTGCACTTAAAATGTTAACGTTCGCTTAGGGGAGACAGGTAGTCTGCCCAACTATATCCGATCCGCCGGCAACCCAAGCAAGAGACAGTCAACGGACCCACCGACAAGACGACTTGGTTTCCACCCGACCAGTACACAAGCAACTCCAAAGCCAAAGCCAAAAAGGGAGTAGACGCCAGCAACCAAGTATGCAGAAGCTGTCAAACTTCAAACACGTGTTGGACAGCGACAACACGATGAGGAAAGGACACTGCCTGAATTTTACGTCAGCGACCAAGGCAGGTAACCGGAACGTTAACGGCCACAAGGCGGAAAATTCCGCTGGAGCACTAGGATTTCAAATAACTAAAATACAGCTAAACCACAACGGACGGTGGCCAAACTTTCGCCGAGCACCTGCTGTTGCTCATGGGAATACCCCAACAGCGAACCATGAAAACCAACGGCACAATGTGAGCAGACTCGCTTCGGTAATTAAATCACCACTCAACTTTGATATCCCGGGTCGGTGTGCCACAAACCTCGTAGCAATTGGAGTAGCACCCACACACTTCGACACTGTGTACAGACCGCCAGCGGGCCTGACCCACTGCGCCGCGCGGAGATTGCCTCGCTGGTCCACACCAACCGTCTACTGCTCTCACACAGCACGGAGACAACACTAAAATAACTGAACGGTCGACATCATAAGCTACACCAAGACCGTCCTCAGTTCAAGTCATGTGTGTAGCAATGGTCTGGCGAGTCATGGCTATCCTCACCACTGTTCCAATCCGACCGACTTCCACCGCGTCACAACTCAACGACTGCCAGGTCAGAACTGCCGTGATAGCGCCTCCCAACTCACTCGCGCATCCGAACCAACTCCGAACACACGACAACCGGGAAGTAATAGCACTCAGCAAAGTTAATACGCCAGGGCTTATATCGATAAGCGCCTCTGCTGCCGCTCACGTACAGGCCAGGCGGGGACTCAGTGACATCAGTATTGAAATAAGCGTAACGAGTTGATAGTACAGTGAAAACAGGACGTCAAATAAGTTATGGTACGAACACCAGCCTCGAACGGATCACCTACGTCAACGTCATCTTGAGAAAATGTATTTACTGCCGGCACGGTGTGTCGCTTATACTGATTATGTTACTGTTTCATGAAGTTATCAGAAGAGGGCTAAAGGTACGCATTCGAAGGAAGGCGAATTGGGCCGCGTTAAACACTACAAATAGGTCTATGCTTCTACTTAGTCTCTTACTCCCGCACCATGCCTTAGAAACTATGAATAATATTATATGAATGTGCCTCACTCTAGACCCTTGCCTTTACACATGTTTTTTTGGTCTTTTCTGCAGCCAGTGTGCAACCAGGGCAGAAATTCGAATAAATGGCAGCAATTTGAAAAGAGATTAGGGTTACACACTTACAGAGGAATGGGGGACGGCTTCAGACATCAAATGGAAGTAGACAATGTTGCTTGGCGCTTGAAGAAGGCCTCATGCTCTCTCTCCTGCCGACGTCACTGGGCCCTGTGATGGACCGGAGGTGCCCATAGCTCTCCATCCATGCTCGTAGTTCGCCCTCCTCTGTAAGGTTGCATACACTGCTGCGTTGTCCACGTAAGCTGAACACTGTATCGACATTCCTCTCTTTGGGCGTTAATCGGTATTATTTAGTATTTTATTAACTATTTGTTTCCTTTATATTTCAGTATACTAATCACTGATAACTCTTCACCTGAAGTCTTGATCTTAAAATGAATGTTCAGTACAATGGTATTCAAAGTTCTGTAGCTATTAGAAAATACAACTTACGTTAGATTCCAGATGGCATGTGTCGAAATTGCAAGCAGTAATAGATAAATAAACCTGTGATAAAATTTCCTCTCCTTCATAAAAATCCAGTGGTCTTAGATATCCTGTCCAGCTGCTCCGCCTACACCATCACTTCCTACTGAGTTGTCAGTAGCGTTTGCAATCTACGTCACCAGTTATATGCCGGTATGTATTCCAATCTCTGGCTTCTGTTATAATTTTTACTCTCTACAGTTGTCTGTAATGCTGTGGATGTTATTCCTTCACGTCTTAATACTCTTCCTGCTTCTTGTTAGAGCTTCTCGTATGTTCCATCCCTCGTCGGTTCAATGGAGAACCGCCTCCTTCCTTGCCTTACCAGTCCACATAATTTTCAACATCGGATCTCAAATACTTCGGCTGTCGCCTGTTGTAGTTTCCCCACCTTCCGTGTATCTCTA